>NW_024739517.1:0-23188 GCF_018991925.1 Homarus americanus
CACCTGATACCAGTCAGGTCCTGGTCATATTGATGATACCAGGCATTGGTCCTGGCCTCATTGATGATACAGAGGACGCGGAGTCACTGCGTATTGATGATGCCAGAAGGGCATGGGTCACCTGCCATATTCCCTTCAGTACCAGTCAGGCGCAGGTCATCTGGCTATCATTCAGTGATACCAGGTGGCGCCCAGATCCACCTGCCCTTATTGATGATGCCAGCCAGGCGGTAGTCACTGGCCTCGTGATGATGCAGAAAGCATGGGTCACTGCCGCCCATTCGCGTGCCAGTCAGGCGCAGGTCATCTGGCTCATTGGTAATGAAGGCATGGATGCCTGCCGCCCAGCCGGTAGTACCAGTCAGGCGCCGGGTCATCTGGCCTCATTGATACAAATACCAGAGGGCGCCAGATCGCCTGCCTTCTTTGATACCGATCAGGTGGCAGGTCACACTGGCGCCTGACCGAGCCAGTACCAGTCAGGCGCAGGTCACCGCCAATGATGATACCGGTCAGGCGCGGGTCGCACCAGCGTATTCGGTGATACCAACCAGGCGCCCAGGTCCCGCAGGACGCCAATGAAGGGACGCGGGTCACTGCCAGTTACAGATGACTGGCCTAGACAAAATGTGAAGATCGCCAACTGTTCGTTGTACGGTTTTGTATTTATCTTATGGCTGAAACGGCGGGAATTGACAGCAACCAAGATAATGGTTTGCACTCCACACGTAAGCAAAATAAGTTTGTAACATCAGTTGCGGTGCCACACTTCGTCTATCATTTGAAGGCAAATGCTGCTGAATTTCATCCCCATGAATGGTTGATAAGATTCTTCGCGTCGCGGTACTGTGAATAAGCCCCAATGCCTGGAGCTGGGTGTTGTGACTGCACATAATATACGCGGCTGGAAGCCATGAATAGCCTGTAACGGCTGGGTGTCGTCTGCACCTAAGATACACGGTGAAGCGCTGTGTCTTAATGATTATCTCTGAATAATCCGACTTTGCAATTACCTTCATATATAAAAAAATCTTCTTTGGTTATCTTCCCAGAATTTTGAGCGGGAAGTGTACGGTGTCAAATGGTAACTGGCGAGATATAAAAAGCAGAAATTCTCGAATACACAGGAAAGGTGTCTGTACCAGGACCAATAATCCCATATAGCAGTGCAACAAATACAATTAAGTTAGGGTAGGGGTCAGGCTTATAGCAGATAGGCATTGAAAGTTAAATAGATTGTTGGTATATCAGTCAGGTTCATGTATACTTGAGAGAATTTATTGACAGCTGAGACCATTAAGGCAATACAAACTAACAATATTTTTTTTTTCATTATTTGATTGGAAGAAACATGATGAGAAGAAGAATACGAAGTTCCATCTGCAACATATTGAAGCAAATTCATATGAAAGAGGTTCTTGATTTACAAATTTAATATACTAGGGATTGTGAGTTAGTTAAAGAATAAAATCCTACTTATTGTGATGCATTCCAATGACATCCTGTTAACAGAGAATAGTTATAAACGCATTAATTAACCTGGGCATTTTATATTCTTTTTATTAAAATCATTAAGAAAAAATATTATTTTGATAAAATTTGCTTTATATACATCATAGTGAGCTAAATATTAAATGCTTATTTTCAATTATATGTTATAAAAAGAAATAATAATTATAATAATATTACATTAAATTCAGAACTTCTTACCACCTTACCCTCCCTCATTGACCTTTTATCTGTCCAAAGGTGCCACCACATATAGGCCACCTCCCTCCTTATTGCACATCCCACTCCTGTGATACCTCCTCGGTGACCCTCACAGGTTACCCACCCACCTCATAAGCCTCCTCTGCCTTACTCTGTAACCACCTCCCTCCTGGTACCTCCTCACCGACCCTCCCTCCTGCTGTCCTCCCATCCTGCTTGCCCTCCTGTACCTCTCCTGCAAATCCTCCTGTAGCCACATCCCTCCTGTGCCCCACATCCATCCTGTACATCCCTCAGTGATTACCTCCCTCAGTAGCCCTCCTCCTGTGACATCCTTCCAGTGACTGTCACTCAGCCCACCTCCCTTGACCACCTCCTCCTGCCCCAGCCTCCTGCCCCTCCCTCCAGTGGCTCCTGCCTCTCCGTGACACCTCCCTGCTGCCCAGCCCACCTCCCTCCAGTGACCACACCTCCCTCCAGTGACCACATCCCTCCAGGACCACCTCCCCTCCAGGGACCACACTCCTCCAGGACACCTCCCTCCGATAGGCACCCTCCCACCCCTCCTTCAGTGACCCACCTCAGCCAGTGACCACCTCCCTCCCATTGACCATCCTCCATTGACCCACATCCCTCAGTGGCCACATCATCCGTGGCCCTCACTCAGTGACAGCACACCCTAAGTGACCCACCGCCACCGACCCTCCCTCTTGCATCCCATCTGCAAAGCCCTCCTCCAGTGAGCTCCTCCTCGGCCACCCTCGGTAACCCTCCCTACAGTGTCCCTCCTCCTAGTGACCCTCCCTAAGTCACCTCCCATTGTTGACCACCTCCCTCCTGTGACCACCCCTCCCTCGGTGACCCCATCCACTCAGTGACCACGTCCCTCAGTGACCCACATCCTCAGTGACCACATCCCAGCAGTGACAACCTCCGCCTAGGCCACCTCCCATCCTGCATTCCTCCTCCTGGGCCCTGCCTGTGACCCTCCCTCCCCAGTGCCTGCCTCCTGCGTGCCTGCCTCCTGTGACCACCTCCTGGTGACCACCTCCTACAGTGACCACCTCCCTACAGTGACCACCTGCACTCCTGCCCATTACCTCCCATCGTGTGCCTCCCCTAGGGCCCCCTCCTGACCACCTCCCTACAGTGACCACACCCACTCCTGCTGAATCTTGCCTCCCTCAGTGACCACCTCCCCTAAATATTTTTCTAAAAGTAGCCACCCCTTGCCTAGTCACCACCTCCCTCCTGCCCACATCCCTACTGTGCCCATCCTCCAATGACCCATCCTCCAGGACCTCCTCAGAGACCACCTCCCTCAGGGGCCACCTCCTCCCATTGGCCCTCCACTCCAGTGACCACATCCTCAGGCGGCCACCTCCCTCAGTGACAACCTCCCTAGTGGCCCTGCCTCCTCGGCCCTCCTCCTGTGCTTGTCCTCCTGTGGCCGTACTGTGCTCCTCCAGTGACCACATCCTCAGTGACATCCCAGCTTAGTGACCCATCCTCAGCCTCCTCCAGTGACAGCCTCCGCTTGGTGACCACCTCCCTCCTGCATTCTTGTCCTCCTGGGCCCTGCCCCTGTGGCCACCTCCTCTGTGACCACCTGCCTCCTGTGACCACCTGCCTCCTGCAGCCACCTCCTCCGGTGACCACCTCCCCTAGTGGCCACCTCCCCTAGGAACCCTCTGTTGGCCACCTCCTACAGTGACCTGCTCCTTCATTACCTCCCCCCTATTTACCTCCCCTAGTGGCCACCTCCCTAGAGACCACCTCCCTAGTGGCCACCTCCCTCCAGTGACCACCTCCCTACAGTGAGCCATGCCTAGTCACGACATCTGTGATACCTCCCTCCTGGGCTCCTCCTTCCACCTGCCTCCTGTGGCCACTCCTCCAGTGACCACCTCCCCTAGGGACCTCTCCTAGTGACCACCTCCCTGTGACCACCTTGCCTTGTCACCACCTCCCCTCCTGCGACCACCTCCCTCCTGTGCCCATCCCTCCTGCCCTCCTCCAGAGCTCCTCCTCAGCAGTACCTCCCTCCACGTACCTCGCTCCTGCGTCACCTCCTCTGGGACCTCCCTCCTGCCCTCCTGTGCCCTCCTGCAGTGGAACCACCTCCTCAGTAACCCTCCCCTCCAGTGACGACCTCCTCCAGTGACACCTCCTCTGGCCCATCTTTCTGGGTCCTTCTTGGAGTCATCATGAAATTCCTTTCCTGAAAGTCTGCTACTAAACTAGTTGCAACACCTGAAGCATGGACCATCAGTCAATGTTGTGGTAAGCAAGAACTGTTGACTAGGCAATAAAACACACCTCCGCTTCCTTGTATCTCACTGGTGTTGACGTGGCTGAACAATCAAATAACCATTTGGCTGCTATGTAGACGTTCCCAGCCAGCACAACCCACTCCTTCCTCTTTCTGTTGCCTCATTGACTTAGTAGAAGGGTATTTTAAGTAGCAAAACGTCTGGGACAAACTAAAGTTAAACGCTCTACCACACATTAACACCAATGGAAACTCTTTAGGGAGTTCCCAGGAGCTGTAAGCCCTATGCTCCATCATCAATGTTTATATCAGTTAAGTGAATGCAGCTGACTAGGCCTCTTATCACCAGTGCCCGTCAAGCAGCCCTGATCATTAAATCAGCCGACCTGTTGCAGTACTAATACCCAGCTAATCTGGAAGTTTGAGTGTTCGGCTGGATGTGCTGATATTGCAGAGTCGTAGACCCTCAGCAATTTGCTTTCTGTGCCTCCTCCTGGTGCCTCCCTCCTGTGACCACTTCCTACTGTCCACCTCCTCATTGAACTCCTCCTTCGTGACCACCTCCTATAGTGACCACCTCCCTCCTGTGACCTTCAGCGAGGTGTCACCTGCCTCAGTGATCACTTCCCTTCGGTGGGCACCTCCTGCAGTGACCACCTCCTACAGTGACCACCTCCCTCAGTGACCACCTCTCTTGGTGACCACCTCTCTCAGTGTCCACCTGCCTCCAGTGATCACTTCCCTTCCAGTGAGCACCTCCTGCAGTGACCACCTCCTACAGTGGCCACCTCCCTCCAGTGGCACATCTCTGCAGGTGGTCACCTCCTCTCAGTGACCACCTCTCTGTAGTGTCACCTCCCTCCGGTGACACCTCCTTCAGTGACCACCTCCTGGTTTGTGTTTGGTTTGTGTTGTGTGTTTTTGTGGGTTGTTGTGGTTGTGTTTTGTTTGTGTTTGTGGTGTTTGGTGTGGTGTCTACAGTGATCACCTCCTCTAAGCCACCTCCTACAATGTCCACCTCCTTGTTGACCACCTCCCTTCAGTGGCCACCTCCCTCCTGTGACTTACCTCCCTCCTGTTGGCCACCTCCCTCCTGTGCCACCTCACCTGTGACCACCTCCCTCTTGGCCCACCTCCCTCCTGTGACCACCTCCTTCAGTGACCACCTCCCTCCAGTGACCTCCTCCAGTGACCACCTCCTCATTGACCACTCAGTATTGCGCCTCGTGACCACATCCTCAGTGGCCACCTCCTCAGTGACTACTGCAGTTTACCTCCCGGTGATCCTCCTCCAGTGACCAGCCTCAATACCTGCGGACTTGACCATCTTAAAGTGACCCCCCTTATCCCAGTGACCTATATTCTATTACCATGAGATTATTGTGATTTTTGAGCCTTTTCTCAGGGCGATGTTTTGTTATATTGTTAATTTTACAGAAGATATTATTTAAACGTAGTCATCGGTTATATCATGAATGGATACATAATCACTAATTCATCCATAGTTTGGTCGCTCAAATTTTAGCCATCTTATTAAACTATAGAACCTGTATGTTAAAAGTTTATCTAAACGTAATATTCTTATCTTAATACTCTCTGAATTAAAAATTTCCATCACTAACAGAGTAACCTTACATTATTATCTTCGGAAGGATCAAGTACACACCATAGTGGAGCGTCAAGCAGCTAACCTAAGAGTCTGCCGGTGCTACGCCAGCCAGACCCATAAGGCGGGGCGCAGGAGGTGAGTTTTTTAGTATGACCTTCGTAGCCTGGATGTGGCCCCCTGTTGGTCCCGGGGCTGGTGGGTAAGTCCTTCGAATGACTGAATGTGGTGCCTGGGGTCATCTAGAACATAGTAATGTTGCAGGATAGATAGATAGATAGATAGATGATAGATAGATAGAGCGGACGAACGGAAGGACGGACGGAAGGACGAACGAACAGAAGGACGGATGAATGTATAGAGAATCAGATGAACAGGAGAGACAAAACTGACAGACAGACAGACAAATAAAAAAATTCCGACACCACTGTAGTCTTACCTTCACCCTTATAATAATCAGAATATCTTGATAATTTGCGTCTTGCTGTCTCTAAAAGCAACATACAGTCCTTCACTAGTGCGTTTATAGGGTCGTCACATAAACATCCAAATCATCCATTGAGATTTTTTAATATTATTTTACCTAAATTCTACTATATTTACCTTTTGTGAGTTTCCTTCCTGTCGAATGTAAACAAACACAGCCCTGTACACTTCAAAACATAACGAGGCGCCCTGTAAACGCACAAGTGGAGGGACTGTACATCATGCTCTTTTCATCGTCCATAACTCATAAGAACGGTTAGTAACGTGTATACAGTTTATGAGTATATTTGTCCTGGAAGTCTTCTCTGGGGTCTCGTGTTGAAGGTGTGGATGAATGGGTGACTCGGTTAACGTAGTGATGGTGGTGGTGGTGGTCATTATGGTGATGGTGAATATGGTGGTGGCGATGGTGGCGATGGTGGTGGTGTGCTAGTGTTGGTAATGGAGATGGTGGTGAATTATGTGGTGATGGTTTTATTTTGGTGAAGGTGAATACGGTGATTGTGGTGTTGGGTAAGGTATGGTGATGATGGTGTTTATGATTGGTGATTATTATTGTGGTGCATCTGGTGATGGCATTTGTGATGATGGTATTGATGGTATAATAATGATGATTGTGATAAGGATGGCGATGGTGGTTGGTTGTGGTGATGGTGTGATGATAATGATGATGCAACTAGGCCGCCCCATGACTGCAATAGTAGAGATTCTGAAACATCATTAATTATATCCTGTCCAGAGACACTCCCCACTCATCTTTTATGATTGATGATACAAGTGCAACATCTCCACTGGTCACTTCTTATAAAACAGACCTTGAATTGTGCTCTTGTCACCTGTTACTGGAAAATGAACGATATTTTCCCAAGATGCTGCAGTGGCGATGGCATCATTAAGGTGGTGGCGACACTCATTATCTATTATCTACATTGGAGTCCTTATTTACTGGCTGTGTTTTCCAGATAAAATTAAAATTGTTGGTCTCACCTGACATATAAATCAGTAATAAAGATCGTATCGAGAACTACCCTACATATCAGTCTTCCCTGATTTAGGTCCCGAAGCTAACATGTCGTAGATAAACTCCTCCTGCAGTGACAGTTATGTTCTTACTGATCTAGTTTAGTCTCAGATCAGAGGTCAACTGAAAGTGCGGACTGTCAGCCCTTCACTAACAACACTTTGAATTTATTTGATGATAACCAGTTCATAATTGGAGTATACAGCTCTTAAGCCTTTTATACCGTCGGTCAAACAACTTTCTGGAGGACTCGAACGATATGGTGTTAATTTATTCATCCAATAGTTCGCATCCTATCTGTCTGTCTAACGGGAGCTAACGACTGTCAATCTAACCCTCCACTACCTGTGGTGTTATACAGGGTCTCATTCTTGGACCGGTACTGTTATTATTACATAATCCACTCGTATATTAAATTTCATTCACAGAAGATAGTAATCTGTATGTTAGCACAGATCCATATTCCTTAAGCCCTTGTGTGGGACTCCTCTCTGCTGAATAAGGTCTTCTGTTAATAATATATTAAAAGTGGCGTCCCGGTAGTGAAGGGGGTTAGGTCAGATTATCTACTAATAAAAACTATGAATTATGAATGAATATTGCAAGTTGCATCCCAAGTTGATTAGGTCTCGACTTTGTGTGATGTACTAATATCAGAGCTAATAAAACAGATTAAGACTTTTCCTTGTCTATAAATTCACCATCTGTTACGTGTATATTGAGGTGGATTATTTCTAAATAGCATGAATAAATCTTAGGGGTCTGCATACAACAATTACATATCTATTTCAATACCGACGAAGCTCTAGTAATACGAGGGTTATAATTATTACCTCTCTCTCTCTCTCTCTCTCTCTCTCTCTCTCTCTCTCTCTATTTAATATTCCGATGGTGTGGCTGGTGGGGTGATACTAGCCAGACGTAGAGATGGTGATGGTGATAATAGTGATGGTTTAGTTTAGGGAAGACAGATGGTGTGGTAATGAAGATGGCGTTGACTGTAGTAGTGATGGTGTGGTAGTGGTGATAATGAAGGGAAAGCTTGGTTGATGTCGTGAAGTTGTTAAAGATGATGGTGAAAATACTAGTTGTGAGGGTGATGATGGTGATAATGATGAACTGATATAACAGTTAGATTAAAGCAGTGGTACCATTGTTAAGTTTACAATGATGACTACTGACTGACGATGATGATGACATTATTATTATTTTTTTTTGTTAGACCTACATCATTGTGTAAGGTGAAGCTCAGAAGCGTTCTCGCGCCCAACAGGGAACATGCTAAGTTCATGCCCTTTATGTCTCACGTGTTAAGGGCGTAGAAGCCTTGATGAAGGTCAGTGGTTTATGTCATCAAGTTATTGGAAGCTCCATTAATGATACTGAAAATGCTCACGGTAATGACACAAATAACAACAATAAACAACAAGAACAACACATACCTTAGGAAGTGTTTGTATGTAAAGCGGTGAGTGTGTGGCAACATAGGTGTAGTAGTGAGGTTAAATTATCAGCTCTCCCACTTCTCGGTCAGTATCAAGACACTTGATGTCAAAAGTTAAAACATGGAGGAAGAGACGCGTAAATAAACATTAAAGTCCAGGTTAATAGACTTAATTGAGCCATAAATTAACTCAGAGTGGCAGGTAAATCGAAGGTAAACTTAATTGTTTCGCCATTACACGTGATCTAACGAACTCCCCCCCTCCTCCTTCTTTCTCACCTACTGAATTTAACAATGAAAAGAATGATGTTACTGAAAATACTGTGGGTTACTAATATAAAATAAAAACCTTGGTATTACGGGGTTTTCCAATGGTATTACACTGATATTTAAGTACAGTGAGTTAAATTTTGGACCATTGGCAGAATACCGGTACTATGGGATGTTATAATGAAATGGTAAGACATTTACGTATACCGCTACAACGTTACCAATACCATTATAATGATATCATCATCCATAAAATATGCAACATTTCTGACGATACCATCTCTCAAATACCGTAATACCAGCACTCACACAACGATACCATCATACATACAATAATATAATAATGAGCCTTGAGATCGAGGATGGCCGCCCAGGCATCCTAGGCGTTAATTTGTTGGGTGTAGTGTCGCTACAACAACCACCTGAGTTAATGAGCTGCATGACCCAGTATCAAGGAATAGTCGAAGACTGGACAGCTCGCAAACTGCATTAACCATTACCCCGGAAGATCAGCAAATCGATTAGCATCCAGGTTCCCAATTACCTGGGTAAACAGAGGCAAATGGCGTAAAAACTTGCTCAGTTTCCTGCCCGGAACAAACTCAGGTCCGCTCGCTTGCAGGCAAGGATGCCGACCGTTACACCAATACCACCACCACGCCATACTGATACTATCGCCCCCTCAACGATACCATTACACCTACAATACTCCAACGCCATTTTGACCACAATACTTCAACCTGTGTGTCAACGATATGGAGACAACTTATCGAATTGAATATGTAAGCAGAAGGAATGATGTGCAGAAATGGTATCGAATCACTTGAAGATTGGCCTAACCAGCTCATTCCATCTGATTATTAAAACACCATAATGCTTTCTGAAGGTTTAGGTTAGGTTAAGTTAGGTTAGGTTAGGTTAGGTTAGGTTAGGTTAGGTTTTTGATAAGGTTAAGTTATGTTAGGTTTTGATAAGGTTAGGTTAGGATAAATTTATATTAGGTTTGGTTAGGCTAGGTTATGTTAGGTTTGGATAAGGTTAGGTTAAGTTAGGTTAGTTATATAAGATTAGGTTTGATTATATAAGGCAATAGTATGCCCTTAGCAAAGTTGTTTAACATGTCCTTAAAAACAGGTGTAGTACCAGAATCCTGGAGGATAGCGAATGTAATACCGATTTTCAAGAAGGGGGATAGATCACTATCCTCTAACTACCGCCCAATCAGTCTAACATCAATAGTAGGCAAATTACTGGAAGCAATCATCTCAAACTCTATTCGAAATCACCTGGAGAAGCACAGATTGATCAATGATTCCCAGCATGGCTTCACAAGCGGACGCTCTTGCCTAACTAATCTATTAACATTCTTTTCAACAGTTTTCGAATCGGTGGACGAGGGCACAATTATGATGTGGTATATCTCGACTTTAGCAAAGCCTTCGACAGAGTCACGAAGACTAATCAGAAGGTAGAAGCACATGGCATCAAGGTGACATCCTTAAATGAATTAGGGCGTGGTTACAGGACAGGAAACAGCGGTGAGCATTAACGCACTAAGTCCCATTGGACTGCGTCTGGTGGTGTTCCCCAAGGCTCAGTACTTGGACCATTATTATTTATTATATACATAAACGACATAGATATTGGCATAGACAGCAACATAAGTAAATTTGCTGATGACACTAAAATAGGACGTGTTATTAAATCTGACGAGGACTCGGCAAACTACAGGAAGATCTAAACAAATTTTTCCAATGGTCTGAAAAATGGCAGATGAAATTCAACGTGGACAAATGTAAAGGTACTCAGTATAGGAGATGTAAACGGGAAACCAGATACCAGATGAACAACGATGTCATAGAAATCGACTGCGAGGAGATTTGGGAGTAATGATAAGTAGGAACCTTAAACCAAGTAAACAATGTGTTTTTGCTCGTAACAAGGCTAATAAAGTACTTGGGTTCATACAAAGGTGTTAGTTACAAGACTAGCGAGTCATCCTAAAACTGTATCTTGCTCTTTTTGAGACCACACCTGGACTACGCAGTTCAGTTCTGGTCACCGTATTACAGAAGGATATAGAATCCTTGGAAAGAATTCAGAGAAGAATAAGACTAATCCGGGCATTAGGAACCTTGAATATAGAGACAGGCTAAAGCATCTTAATTTGCACTCCCTCGAGAGATGTAGAGCGAGGGCGACCTGATAGAGGTGTATAAGTGGAAGGCAGGGGCTAAACAAAGGGACATTACAAAGGTACTCAAACTATCAACCAGGAGCGAACTCGTAACAATGGTTTTAAAATTAGATAAATTTAGATTTAGGCGTGAAATCGGTAAACACTGGTTTGGAAACAGAGTAGTGGATGAATGGAACAAGTTACAAATATCATCATTAACTCGAATACGCTGAATAGCTTCAAACATAGGTTGGATGCTTATATGAGCAATAGGGGTTGGGTGTAAACGGGACTGCCCAGTATGAATAATAGGCCCGCTGCAGTTTCCTCCATTCTTATGTTCTTATGTTCTTATAGGTTAAGTTAGAAAAGGTTTGGCGAGGTTATGTTAGATTAGATAATGTTAAATTAGGTTAGGTTAGGTTACGTTAGATTAAATAAAGTGTAGGGTAGAGATGTCAAATTCCTTCGTCCTTTGTTATATTATCTCAAACATAATCGTAAAAATACTTTCTTTAGCAAGTCAAATTACTTTCTCTGGCGGCTTTCACTATAAAGGTACTGAGCAGTTTTAATATTCAGTTAAATTTTCAAGCCTCCCAGAATAGTTTAGTAGATAAATAAGTCTCAAAATCAGGGTGGAGAAGCAGGAACACTACCTTCCATGGACCGCCTGTAGGACTTATGAAGTTACCTTCAGTGATATGAGATCATTTAAGCCCTAACTTCTCAAGCGTTCAAGTTTATGTTGGTCAAGGCGTCTTAAGCTTGTAGATAAAGAGATCAGACTTTACCAGATGACTCTCACAGATTAAAGTTATTTGATTCACATCTTGGTAAATTTAGTCTATTTTATCATATTTGGATATTTATTCCCGATTACATCTTTAAACATCCTATAACATCATTTGACTAGGACAAGGATTCTCTATATTAACTATAACAACACTAAGCTCTATAACATCATTTGGTAGGGAAGCTCTATTATAATAAAAATTACCTTGTGTAACGAGGATGGCCGGCCCAAGGGCCTCCTAGGCGTGAATTTGTTAAGGTGTAGAAGCTGTCGCCAAAACAACAACCACACCCTAAGTTAACGAGCTGCATGACCCAGTGTCAGAATAGTCGAGAAGACTGGACAGCTCGCCAACTGCACTGGTTAACCATTACCACGGTGATCCGCAAATCGATTAACATCAGGTTCCCAATTACTGCTGGGTTGACAGAGGCAAATGGCGTAGAAACTTGCCCATAGTTTCACCTGCCCGGGGATCGATCGGGTCTCGCTTGCGGACTCTATTAACACCATTTGACTGAAGCTCTAAACCTCATTTGACTAGGAGCTCTATAATATAATTTGACCAGGAAGCTCTATAACATCATTTGACTAAAAAGCTCTATAACATTGTTTGACTGGAAGCTCTATAACATCATTTGTCAGGGATGTCTATAACACCACTGTCTAGAACATTAAACCAAACCCTTGCCAAATTATCAACCTTACTGTTATACAAATAAACATTTCTTATATAATCTTATAAAGGTTTGACTCAAAGACAATCAAATCGCTAGTAACAGCAAGGTTTTGATGCAGAACCTCTAGTAATTTACTAATCCCGTATAAACAAGAAAATATTTAGCATAAATCTTGAGTTCTAAACGGCGGAGATGGAATGTAATTGACCAAAATGTTAGATACGGCAACAGAAGCTATGATAATTATTAATTCTTTCGCTGCGCATTGTTTCCGTCTCAACCCTTCCTCTCCACCTCGTAATATGCATTATTTTCCTGAAACTAAAAATATCCTGAAACGTTGTAGCGATTGAGTACTAGATACGAAATGTAGAATATTGCATTTCCTTACTTGACAGGAATAAAGCGAGATATAGTGAAGTGGTTCAACTATAACATAACAGTTGACTGAAGAACTTTATAAATCCACATTGCATTTATGGGACTCCTGCTCTACCTAACTATGGGGGACGGTTATTTTGCCTGTAGAATCAGTTTGCAGTTTTTGATTAGCCATAGCTAAAACTGACCAAGTATTGTCATGGTAACATAGTATAATCTTAGAGGTTAAAAGAAAACTGTTAAACGCATCACACTTCGATATCTATACTATCGTCTGTATTGGTTGGCGAAGAAGGGTTTGCATCCGCTCGGAGGGGTTAATTTAAATACGCTCACATGTCAGCTCGAACAATTTAGTAAGATCAACGAACAACACAGTTTGAATATAATTCTATCATGTGGATTTTTAAATATATATTTTTTTTTCTTTTAGAGGTCAACCATAAATTTTATATTCTGGTTATCGTAAGCCAACGTTTACCTGGTTATGGCTGAATTAAAGCAATGCATTAATCAACAAAGTACTGTTGGTTACACTTCAGCTTTTTGATGAAAAAAGAATTATGTCGACGAGCAAAAAATGTTTGGGCCTCATATGAGTTTACTCTCAAAATTCTTTGCATTTAGTTTTTATTATTCCCAGTTCTCATCAAATCTTGTCATAAAGGCACAAATGGTTCATACCTTCACATTTCATCTCCTCGTCAACTTGGATACATTGTTGTTAAGTTTTCCATTGAAGTTCTAATATTCAGTACGTGGGTAATGTAAAAACATGGGAACTTTAGACATATGGGTGAAATCACCTTGCACACCTGACTTCTTAAAAATTGTCTCTTATCAGATTCTTGTGGCACACCGGAGGCGTGCATCCATTCACTTCAGAACCTCAGAACACTGACTGTCTGACCTCCTCAACCACAGGCTCGACTTGGCTCTGGCTTTGTTTATACGAAACTGACACTTGCTCAGCTAATTCAAAGTGAAAGTGAATCTCACTGTAGGCCGCTAAGGATGTGTGGATATGCGATGTTGACTGAAACATAATTATCTTACCGGCCGATGAATATTGTGAAACCGGATTATATTACCATAAGTGATGGTTTAAATAGTATGACTTACTGGACTAGTATGGGAATGAGACTGTTTTTGTTTGGTTGTTTTTAGTCAATGTTTGTTAATTTATGAATTAGGTGAATATATAAAAAAATAAAAAAAGTTCGGACGTGACTTAAAACATGAAATTGATCTGATATAAATATGATAATATCTTTATTTTAAATTAGGGATAACTCTTTATATGTCTACTATTTAGCATATGGTCATCATATTGAATTACAAAGTACCTAAACTAACTTATTTATTATCTTGAGTATTACTAACTTTATCATTTGTTTTGTTTTGTTTTGTGCAGGATGATAATAATGGGTAATTTGGCAATATAATCAAAAATATATAATTGTCAGCATATTTAGGATATAAACAATTAAATCTAAAGATTGTAAAAACAACAGTAAAGATAAACTATACAGATGAAAGAAACACAAATATAATAATATATACGAATAATAAAACCATGAAACTAATTATATTATATTTCGATTTTTAATATACATAGTTGTCACTGCAATTCCTTTCAATGATCTTTCGATAATATTAACTTATTCTACGATAAATGTCAACAAACAAATAAACGAAAACGAAAACTTATATCCGTTTTTTAAATTGCAAAATCATTTCGTTTCAATCTGTTCTCTCTATACATATTGTATTATCATTAATTCCTGCAGATAGGTTATGATACTTTTAGTTTTAAATGATCTTTGCTCTGTAAGTTATAGAAGTCTGAATGGTCAAAAAAAAGCTTCTTTACTCCCACTGACGTCTTTCCCTTTATTGTATTTAATAATTATGTTTCAATGACTTTTCTTTTGTCTTTTAGCTTTTTCATCAATAATAATAATAATAATAATAATAATAAATAATAATAATATTTATAATAATAATGAATATATGTAATAATAATAATAATAATAGTATATGAACCATGTCCTTCTTTCACTGTCAATCATATATTAGTCAATTTGACACAAACTCACTGTCATTGAGCACAGGGGTTAACTCGGACATAATAAGGTGTCCCTGAGAATTATCCTACCTCCTCCTTCCTGCCTGCCTGTCCTTGCCTCCTCCTCCTCCAGTTCACAGTGTCTCATGGAGCCAGATAGGGAAGGAGGTAGGGAGCGAACAGGCAGGAAACGAAGCAAATACATTTTTTTCTGGGACATCCTATAAAGTCTTGCCTTTCTCCCTCCATACTCTTGATCATTACAGTTATCTCCTTACTAATTGTTTTTGTGATAAAGACCAGGTATAGGCCTCAACCATATTTTTATCAGGACAGTCGACGTGTTAATTGTATGGTACTGGCAATATCCTTTAAGTTTCTTTTTGTTTTTGCGTTTTTTTTTTCAGTGACTTTCTCTCGTCCCCTAAGCATAAATTTATTTCAATGGTAAATAATTTTTCTCTCGATCATCTTATCTGTTCTATGTTAATTATTATTTACACAATGGTAGGACCAATTTTACTGGTCTTATTGTATCATTCACCTGCCGAGGCTATCATGTTGTCAGGGGTGCTAGGTGTACGCGTGTGTGTGTGTGTGTGTGTGTGTGTGTGTGTGTGTTTTTATTTGACTCTAGGGTAAGTCCACATTTTTTATGTTGTGAGCAAAATTATAGTGAGTGAAGCAACTCCACTTCGAGACTAGACCATAAATGTGAAACAACTGCAATATTATTTTACTGTTTATATTTCATTAAGCACACGTTTCGAAATTGCTTTATCTCTAGCTTTGTTTTGCTTTTAGTTTAAAGGAGGTAATTGTTAAGAAAATGTATGTACTGTATTCATTTGTACAGCTTAAAATTTTCACTATAAAACTAATATATGGCAAAGCAAATTGTGTGAGTGCAGTGGTCGGGTGGGTACTATAAGTTAGAGGAAAGGCGGTCGATTAGTGTCAGCTGTAGCTTATGTACTGACGGCTTAATAAGCAATGCGCTATATCCACCCTGTCCCTGAAGCCCCACTTGTGCGTTGCTGACTCAGCCTGGGTGGTGATGCAGGTGAGCATCCACTGTGAGCATGGCAGCGCTCCAGTCTTTGATCAGCACAGAGATGTTGACGCCAGGGTACTAAACACTATGTTCTGGGGTGTGGTGGCTTAACGTTGTGGAAACAGAATGAAGGTGAGATTCTATAATTGTAGTCAATTATAGGGATATAACAAACAAGTAATACATCTTCTGTGATGTTAGGCTTATTAATATTAACAGTAGAGGAAAAATAAAACTGTCTTAGTTTGAGTAATAAGAACATAAGAACATAAGAAAGTGGGATACTGCAGGAGGCCGACTGGCCCATACAGGTCATCCCACACCATCCCAGCACTTCATATGCCTATCCAACTAATCGTTGAAGCTCCCTAGCGTCCCCGATCCTACTATAGCACTCTGTATTTCTTCCACATATCCACAACTCTATTACCAAACCAGTGCTTGCCTATATCCTTTCTGAATCGGAATTTATCTAATTTAAAGCATTTGTTCTGTTATTTTCGTTATTGCTGACTTCAGAACATCTTCCATTTTACTGTTAATCCCACTTACCCACTTGTACACCTCTGTATCTCCCCTAACTCTACGCCTCTCTAATGAATGTAAGCCTAAGCTTTCAGTCTTTCTTCATATGGAGTTTCTAATATTATGGATCATTTTGTCATTCTTCTTTGTTGCTCTCTAAAGAATCTATGTCCATTCTATAATATGGACACCAGAACTGAACCGCATAATCCATGTGTGGCCTCACTAATGCTAGGTAGTTCAGATAACGTCAGCAGTTCTGTTACTCACAGACCTAGATATGAACCCGAGTCTGTTTGCCTTGTTGCGAACGCTAATACATTGTTTTCTAGGTTTCAAGTCGTGTGCTTTTAATGAGCACTTTGAAGTGAGTTATACAATTTGCATGAAGCAAATTAAAGTTTTTGTTACCTAATACACGTAACTATCTAAACATACATGGGAATAATGTAGAAATGCCTCCTTATTATCTTAAAAGATAACACTTTCTACTCATTAAAAACTAATCGTCTGAGTTTATATGAGTATCTGACATTCATTTCCTCTTTGTATTTATGAAATTAATTTATGAGTCCTGCGCTCGCATTATCAGTAACCAGACACTACTGAGTGCATCACATCGCACTCCCCAAAAATGCCTCTTGGCATTCTCGTATTGCGCAACACCACGTAATTGAGGCCGAAAGTGTGGACAGGGCTCAGCCTCAATAATAAGTATGGTGGAGGTAATAATAATAATAATAATAATATGTATGTGATATAATAAATAATGTTTACTAGTCCATGTATAAGTAGGTTAATTTGAGGAGGAAATGATGCTATTACTTTAGAACTCAAACATAAGATACTAAGATAAACCGTCATTGAGTTTATTTATCATAATCGCGGTACAAAGACAAAACAGGGCTGGTTACAGCGAATACAGTGACAGGTGGTAAACAAAACCCATTAGGTTCATTTAATCGTTTAAGATAAAAAACGGGATTGTTGACCTCGTACAACCTGCAGTCCTGGTAACTAATTAACTCACTGGGTGGATGCATACAGTGGATGGTAGGTGAGGGTGTTAGTATCTGCCCCATTAATCCGTCACTCCAGCAGAAGAGCATACGGAACTTAATATTCTTCCTGAATTATTTAAAACTATTCGGTTTTTTATCTGTTGTTTGGTTTTGGTTTAAATGTGAGATGATATAACGAGGTTTTGTGAAATAAATACATAATATAACTGTGTCTTTCGAGATTAACCCTGAGCTGTTATCACGTCAAAGAGATGAATAATGTTCTATGTTACACTTGAAAGTATCATTACGGAGGGGTCAGATGAATTTAAAATGAACATCGTGACTCCTGATGTCTCAGTAGGAAGTCAAAATCTTCGCGATGTATCATATTGACTTACACAAAATCGTTAATTGTATTTATTTTTAGCTTGTACAGAACAGATGAACTTAACTAGATTTAATATTCAAATTTTTCTTTCATAGCTGGGGCTAGTTTATTGTGCACCAGCCAGTAGAGCTACAGCCAAAATCAAATAGGAAACATGAGAAATTCGTGCTGGTCTTTTTTTTAGACTTAATTGACAGATGAGCTAGATGTCAAGAGGAGTCATTGATCATTTCTGAAGGGTTGGGATCATGTTTACCTCCGCCGAAGGTTGATAAAGGTCATTATTTGGAGAAACTCTGATGATCGTAGTAACTTTAAGATCATCTCCAAATTTAAAAGAGATTGGGAAATTCTGGGAAGCCCTTTAATAATACCTCCCTCCCCACCTCTTAAAAAAATAGAGTAACTGGTCTTTAGCTGAGCACTGTAAAGAAAATAAAGTCTGGAGGCGAATGAAACAATTTAATTTTATGGCGACGACCTGACAAAAATTAAGACAATAATATGTTTTTATATTTTTTCTCCCAGATAACCAGGAACATGATGAAGACCTATCAGGTGTTCCAATGTTCTACACAGAACTGCTCAGTGATGTAAACAACATTGAGCCAATCCCTTAAGTCAACTTAATTAAAGTAACCAAGACTAATTAATTTGATATCTTCCAAGACTCACCAAGACTCACGGAGTACTCTAACAAGGACACTGGGAGGAACTAACTTAACTCTCGGCTATAGAGAGCTTAGCAGATGAATATTAGTATTAATCTTACAGGAAAGTTATTTGTGATTCTCTACGACGCAACCTAGATGGATGTGATATATTGACTTGAATTTCCTTAACCTTTCTGAACTCAAACCGACCATTATGGCGGAGGGAGGAGGCGGAGAGAGTGGAGAGGAGAAGGAATTGGGAAGGGAGAGGAGGGGAGGGAAAGGAGTTGAGAACACCAGGTCATAGGTCAGGGTCACACCTCAACATCATAAATATTTACATTTAACACAAATTAATGGGTTTTAGTGACTTTGCAAGGCTATGTATTTAAAATTATCTTATTTTTGTTTGTTTTTTTCTTTCTGTTTTTTTTTTTACGGGGATTAACCCACCCGGGCACTGGTCACTGACTCCACATCGGGGCCTGGGGATGAAATTGTAATAATATTAATAATAATAATAATAATAATGACAACACTGTAATTACTACTACACTACTACTACTAATATTACTACTACTAATAATAATAATAATAATAATAATAATAATAATAGTTAAGAAATACAAAATGAAAAAATAAGATCAAAAGTGAGAAACAATATATAGAAGTTGTGAATTTACAGGTCATGTTAACACTCAAATGTCTGTTTGTTTTTAAATCTGATGAACTTTCTGGTTGTCATTACGAGGGTCATCTAATAAGTAACGAGACTTTTTGATGTAAACGGCAAAGGTGAGGGCCAACGCATATCATGTATGCTTTGACATGTTTGGCTAATTCATTCGATTAGTCTCTGAGTAAGTGTTGCATTAACGATGAACGCCCGCTTGAGATTTGTACTTTGGAAGAACAACAATTCTTTGCGCTTTTTTTTAAGTTTGATGGGATAAAACCACTCGAAATTCATCACAGAATGTTACTTCAACACGAATCAATTTCATCAGTAGTGAACATTACAAGTGGGTTGATCAATTCAAGAATGGTCGACCAATCATTAGGACGAAGATCGTGCCGGACAACCTGTCGAAGTTTCCAACACCCACATTACACCAGAACATTGAGCAGAATGTTTTGAAAGCTGACGCACCCCTGCATACTAATCCAGATCTCTGCCCATCAGCCTACCACGTTTTGGTCCTCTCATAACAGCTTATAAGTGGAAAGAATTTTACGAATAATGAAAAGATAAAGAAAGAAATCGGAAATTGGTTACTGACCAGCTGAAAGAATTTTTCGCCACAGGAATAAGAAAACTGGTAGAAAGATGGGACGAGTGCATAGCTGTAGAGGACACTGTGTGATCATTAAAAATAAATCATCATTTCTGTAGTTATATTAATTTCTCGTTACTTACTGAATGATCCATATGTCTGATATTTACAACTTTAACAATAATGACAATAATTTAGTGACGTGGTGATCAGCGCTGATACTCTTCCAGAGCTAAATATTTACCCGGAAATGTGATCTTAATCTATAACCCTAAAAATCTCTTCATCGCCTAAAATTAAAAAACAAGTTCTTCCCGGGAAAAACATTCGTACCATCTGACAAACTTATTAAAATCAATGACCTGCTTCTGGACACATTATATACACAGAGCCTGAAGCATAAAGACGAACACACACACAATAATCCGTTCACTCCTTTGGTAGAAATTTAGTGAAAACAGTCAAGAATAATTTGTGACTAAAAATGAATATGAGAGGCCCTGTTTCTGGTGGTGGGAGGAGATGTGTTTACAAAATCTGAGTTGGTTACCAAAGGCGAACATCTATTTAGTATTCACTACTGAACTTAAGTAATGTTTCCTACTTGATCCTAGCGAGTTGGTTCATAAGACCCATAACTTTTAAGTTTTCCCGATATAAAGTTGATGTGATCCTTGTGCTGGAGCGGTTAGGACGTGATGTACGGCGGTCGTTGATGTAATTAAGCTCTGTTTTCGAACAACGAACTCCCACCAGACTTTAAATCCAACAATGTTTTTTGGCCTTTGATTTTGCGGTAGGTCGCTAATATACTGTATATCCTACTGATCATAACTCACTAGTCTTTAGCTTAGTGTTGGGGTCACAGAGACAGTTGTCTCGTGGCCACCAGCCTTTAGATGTGCTCACAGTAAAGTTACCGATACAAAGTTTATCGCTCTCTATGTCCCAGGGCGGAAGCTGCAGTGATTTACAGGCGCATAATTTTATTCTCCTCACTTAATTACCTGCTTAAGCTGCCGTTAAACAGGAATATATTCTTTAGACTGGCGCCTTCATGATCGTTCAAAGACCCATTCAAGAGTTACAGTGGATGGAGAAAGAAATACCACTCTGCACGAGAGGCAGGGTGTTGAGGTATAAACGTCAATTTAGCATAAGTGTGTGGTGGGTGTTGGAAGTAGTACAGTGTGGAGAGGAGGGCGAGGCATTCTCTAACACTCACCTCTTACAGCTCCTGTGTGAAACACCGCCTAACAGGTGGGCATGTGTGGCCACCTGCACGAACTCATGGGCAGCTGTGTGACTACTAACACTACCCCATGGTGAGGGTGACGCCTACACGACCATGCGCGGGTGAGACAGCCAACACTATTGAATCCGTTTAGACAATGCGACTCCCACATAATTACGTAGGTGGAGTGCGCGCGCCACACACACACAATACAGACACACACCGTGCTTCCTCATCTGACCCACGAAAATTCCACTAGAAATCTCGCCACAAAAACGGGATTAGACACTTGCTGTCTTCAGTAACGTTAACACCTCACCTGACAGCGCCAATATTCACACGCTAATTAGACAGCAGGTGAAAGTGGTGGCCAGAATGACAGTGCTTTTGTAGCTTGATACTAAACGAGGAGTAACAACTGTCATTATAGAGTGTGTTGAGCTCCTAAATTTATGTATTAACTATCTGCTTATGATAAAGAAGGGGTACACGAAAGAATCACGGAGTCTCTACTACTCTGGTAAGTATTTGCATAAATCAGTTCAGGAGAGTATGTGTGACTGAGTTGTATATATCTGTACCTTATATGTATGTTTGACTGACAGCAGCACCACAGCTTCGATGTCGCCTCAGGGTACGGACGTGTGGGTGTGGCTTTGAGGTATCGCTAAGTGGTAGCTTATTAGTTTTAACCCAGAAATTTCATGGTATCGCTTTTTTATCATCATTAGTGTATAGTAAGTGAGTCACCGATGCTTTGGTGAGATCCCTTTGTGCTCATGGGGGAAAGTTGCTAGTCAGGTGACTTCACACCAGTGTGAAATACATGAACAAGCCAAGATGCACTATATAAACAGGCTATTATTAAATGGGAAATTTTTCAGTAGAATTTATATTTCTCTCCGTAAGCCATTGACTTGGTGTAAGAATTTTAAAGTCACCAGGCGAACAGACAGCCTTTAACACTCCCATGACCTGCCAATGAAGTTTACAGTGAGTTCCTCCGAACCAGTTAAACCACTCAATATCGGCTTTTTTTAAACAAACAGAATGCCCTGCTGGCTGAAACTTATGTTTTTCCTGTACCCAAGTGAACAAGTCAATAATCATTCAATTACTTATAAATCATCGCTATCTCCTGGCATCCCCAGCCTAATCTGAGGGTTTGTACAAGATGAGCCTATGTGACAAACAGTACAGCGGTGTTAATAATAATGAACTTAGTTGTTGGAATGGGTTAGATGGGTTTACACAAAGCGCAATATATTCCAAAATTGTTCAATATTCTTATTTAGAATTTTTAATGCGAAAATTTATATATAGTGATGAAGGAGTAAAATTGTATGGTACAGTATTATGTCAAACATCCAAAATATGCAGATAACTCTGCTCTTACCATGGTTATTTTTTATTGGGACAGCACCCAGCGTCACGACTCCGCCAGCTTAAAGCAAAATGTATATATATATGTATATATTAATAATAATAATAATAATAATAAAGAACCATAAAGAAATACAAATTGAAAAAAAATCATGAGAAACAATATGCTAGTATAAAGAAGCTAGGTTGTCAATAGTAAGAGTAGCTAATTGAGACCCCTGCAATTGTGTGTAAATGAGGCAAAAAGTCAGATCAGCATACTGGGGCAGAATGGTCTACTAAAGACATCATTATGGAAACAGGGTGTTTCTAAAGAAATAAATTATCCAATAACAAGGATGTTAATCAACAGGAACAGCGGTCAATTTTGTGCATTTGGAAAGTATTAGTTATTATGATTGTTGTACAAGAATATGTCAGCAGAAGGAAACATTAATGCCATCATGATTTAAATTTACTACTTCGGACGCAAGACATTCCACCAAGCACAGGTCATATTTAATATTTAATGTGACCTACATCAAGGCCTGGGGGACGAAAAATATAATAAAATAATAATAATTATGATAATAATAATAATAATAATAATAATAATAATAATAATAATAATAATAATAATAATAATAATACATAACTGGGGTGGATCTTCTTCTGTCAACTATTAAATAGAGTGGAATCAAAAGAGCTTTTCGTCTTATTGACTCTCCTTTAGTTGATAATATTTCTTCCCTTTTCTTCGCCGCAATGTTGCTTCACTCTC
>NW_024739518.1:2500-10044 GCF_018991925.1 Homarus americanus
TCTCGCATGCCACAGCAGTGGCACTTGTTTATCCGGAGAAAGAGAGCGAGAGTCGCAGTATTAATTGGCGTGAGCGGCCTTTCCGGCTGCAGAACTAGTGCTCTATCCCGGCGAGCGCCGTTATGAGGCGCAACACCGTCTTTAACGCGTTTAGAGAGAACTCCCCCTGCCTCCCTCCCAGTCATGAGATAGACGTGGACTCGTGGCGAACTCTCAAAGAGAACGCCCACACCGCGTCTGACCGTGGGAGAGGGTGGAGGAGCGCGTGAGGAAGAGCACGGCGTCACCCAAGCATTCTCATCTCTCTGCCTGCACCACTACATGGTAGACTGCGGGCCCAGGCGCACTCATCAATTTAGGTTCCACTGCAATGCATGCCAAGCACTCTTTTCGAGGTGATAGACGAAATTCCGGCGGGGCTTACTTAAAAGATATCCGACCCGGTTTCGTTTCCTCTTCGTGGGATGGAGTGCCTCTTAGAACATGTGCAGCATCAGCCATGAGCGGCCGACGGCCATTCGTGTCTCTGTGGACAGCAGGCAAAAGAGCGCCGCCTCCAGTTATTTGCGAGGGCGACAACTGTCGCTTTGTTGTGGTTGAATGTGGGTGCGCCAAGTCCATGGACTTGCTAGTGATAGGCTTGCTTGTTTTTAAGGGCACGCCTCGCGCAAGGCGCGGGCGATTAAACCCCAAGGCGGAAGCTCGGTTCGGGTTACCCTCGTGTCGGGGAGACAGTCAGCAGGCACCGAACTCGCAGCAACCGATGGATGTATATTTCCGACCCTCGTAGAGGAGTGGCGGCGACAAGCTCATATGGCTGCCGCCGCCGCAATATGCGTTCAACTTGTCGATGTATCTGGTATTCTTGCGATTCACATACCGACACGCAGTTTGCTGCGGTCTTCATCGACCCACGAGCCGAGTGATCCCCCGTTAAGAGTTGTGTATTTGCCATTTGGTCTTTTTGCGACTAACCATCACAGGTCGAGTCTCAATGAAAGGGTTTGACAGACATAGCCCAAGTTTGTGGTTTGGGTTTGGCCGGACGGCTTGTTGTTGTTTTTTGACACTTGAATTTCACTCTTTTTGGGTCAAGAGGCTTATTCGCCGGTAGTAAGGAACGGACGGGCAGCCGTCCAAAGCCCCGTCCGTCCTCCTCCTCCGGTCTTCGCGCTCTCGCCCGAGTGTGGTCCACCTACAGCGTGGTGGTACCTATTTTTGGTGCGGGGGCCGGGATTGTCCTCTTTCGCTGCTGGAGTTGCCAGAGCAGAGCCCGAGACCGCCTAAATCAGGAGAGTAGTAGTAGTAGTTTTAAGAGCGCCCCGTTCTCTTTCTCTCTGTTAATGATCCTTCCGCAGGTTCACCTACGGAAACCTTGTTACGACTTTTACTTCCTCTAAATGATCAAGTTTGGACATCTTTCCGTCAGCTCGAGGCGACGACCCCAGAAAACCCCTCGCGGGCAACGGGGCCGACAATCCAAGAGCGCCAGTCCGAAGGCCTCACTAAATCATTCAATCGGTAGTAGCGACGGGCGGTGTGTACAAAGGGCAGGGACGTAGTCAGCGCAAGCTTTCGATGACTTGCACTTACTGGGAATTCCTCGCTCATGGAAACAAATTGCAAGCCCCAATCCCTATCAAGAAAAGGCTTTGAACGGGTTACCCGCCTCTCGAGGGGGAAACCCCGTTGATCCCCTTTCCAGTGTAGCGCCAAGGCGCGGGTGCCCAGAACATCTAAGGGCATCACAGACCTGTTATTGCTCAATCTCGTGCGGCTAGAATTGCCGCTTATCCCTCTAAGAAGAAGTTACGAACTGGACACCATTTTCTGGAGATCCGTCGACTACTTAGTAGGCCAGAGTCTCGTTCGTTATCGGAATTAACCAGACAAATCGCTCCACCAACTAAGAACGGCCATGCACCACCACCCACCGAATCGAGAAAGAGCTCTCAATCTGTCAATCCTTCCGGTGTCTGGGCCTGGTGAGGTTTCCCGTGTTGAGTCAAATTAAGCCGCAGGCTCCACTCCTGGTGGTGCCCTTCCGTCAATTCCTTTAAGTTTCAGCTTTGCAACCATACTTCCCCGGAACCCAAAGACTTTGGTTTCCCGGAAGCTGCCCGCCGGGTCATGGGAATAACGCCGGCGGATCGCTAGTTGGCATGGATTTATGGTTAGAACTAGAGGCGTTATCTGATCACCAGCTTCGAACCTCTAACTTTCGTTCTTGATTAATGAAAACATCCTTGGCAAATGCTTTCGCAGTGGTTCGTCTTCTGACGGTCAAGAAATTTCACCTCTAGCGTCCTTATCTGAATGCCCCGCCTGTTCGGTGGTCATTACCTCTGGTTCGAAAACCAACAAAATAGAACCGAGGGTCTATTCCCATTATTCCATACATCACCATTCCGGGCCATTCAAATAGCCTGCTCTGAAGCACTCTAATTTTCAAGTAAACTCTCCGGCCACTCGGGACACTTCGATAAAGAGCATCGTCTGGCGGCGAAGCGTGTTCGGGCGTGACAGTAAACGCACCGGGCGGTGCAGTCGAACTGAGATCAACTACGAGCTTTTTAACATAACAACTTTTAATATCGCCTATTGGGCTGGAATTACATGACTGCTGTACCAGACTTGCCCTCAATGGATACTCGTTAAAGGATTTAAAGTGTACTCATTCCGATTCGCGAGGCCTCGGATGAGACTCACATCGTTATTTTTCGTCACTACCTCCCCGTGCCGGGAGTGGGTAATTTGCGTGCCTGCTGCCTTCCTTAGATGTGGTAGCCGTTTCTCAGGCTCCCTCTCCGGAATCGAACCCTGATTCCCCGTTACCCGTTATAGCCATTGTAGGCGCATAACCTACAATCGAAAGCTGATAAGGCAGACACTTGAAAGAAGCGGCGCCGGTGCGGAGACCGTGCGCTCAGCCCGAAGTTATTCAGATTCACCACAGGTGGGTTACGGACCGGGGCCCGACCAGTTTTGAACTAATAAAAGCGCTCTTCCCTTGCGGTCAGAGACCAATTGCATGTATTAGCTCTAGAATTGCCACAGTTATCCAAGTAAGTGGGTTTACAGATCCAATGAAACATAGCTGATTTAATGAGCCATTGCGGTTTCGCCTTAAATCGGCTTGTACTTACACATGCATGGCTTAATCTTTGAGACAAGCATATGACTACTGGCAGGATCAACCAGGTAGCTGCTGCTGTTGGCGGCGCCTATCACGGCGGCCAAAATAGTGAGATTGAGAGAGAGGCAGAAGACATTGGGCGAGGGACCGCACGTTGGCCTTAGAGAAATAGCAAACCAGATGATCAGATCTAACTGCACCTTCTCTTGCTATCCTCGGCGCCGGCAGCGCCACCGTGTGTGCCAATCTCCTCCCTTATCCGCTCCTCTTTGCCCTAGCTCCAGCGAGGCAGCCGACATTGGGCGAGGGACCGCACGTTGGCGAATCTCCTCCCTTATCCGCTCCTCTTCTCTTTGCCCCAGCGAGGCAGAAGACATTGGGCGAGGGACCGCACGTTGGCCTTAGAGAAATAGCAAACCAGATGATCAGATCAAACTGCACCTTCTCTCGCTATCCTCGGCGCCGGCAGCGCCACCGTGTGTGCCAATCTCCTCCCTTATCCTCTCCTCTTCTCTTTGCCCCAGCGAGGCAGCCGACATTGGGCGAGGGACCGCACGTTGGCCTTAGAGAAATAGCAAACCAGATGATCAGATCAAACTGCACCTTCTCTCGCTATCCTCGGCGCCGGCAGCGCCACCGTGTGTGCCAATCTCCTCCCTTATCCGCTCCTCTCCTCTTTACCCAGCTCCAGCGAGGCAGCCGACATTGGGCGAGGGACCGCACGTTGGCCAATCTCCTCCCTTATCCGCTCCTCTTCTCTTCTCTTTGCCCCAGCGAGGCATAAGACATTGGCCCATCTCCTCCTCTCTCTCTTTCTCTTACTGTTTGTGGGGACGTGGGCTCATGAGCGCCATCGTCGCCCAATATTGGTTAGGTTGTGTATTTCACGGGTGGGAACCGCCATCATCGTTGTTAGGTGATGGGGTAACCCAACGTGTGCTTTGACGAGTTTTGGCTGCTAAACTCTCTTTTTAGTATACTCGGCTCCCAGACTGCGCCCTGGTCGTGTTGAACCATGAGCGTTGTCTATGCACATTTAGGGTAGCCGTTTGCGCGTGGAATAGTGCAATGAATCTCGGTCAAGAGACGGTTGGGCGCTGCATTGAAGGCCGGCACAGACGCGAAGACGGGTTGATCAGCCAACGCAAGTCCGCTAAGTTGGGCAGACAGCAGACAGCTGTGATGGAAACTAGTAGGGTGGCGACGTGTGTGCCGAGAGAGAGACGGAGTAAATAATGTCCAAACGGAAGAGAGACCTGGCAAGTGTAATTGATAGATCGCGAGCCTACGCCCCATAAGCCCGCTCCACTGCCATTCCTCTGATCCAATGAGACTAAAATCTCTCTCCTTCTGCTCCAGCCATTGCAGGGCAGGGAAGCGACGGCAATTTTGGTTGTTGTTTTTGAATGCCGCGCTTTGCTTCGCAGAGGCGCCGAAGCGCTCCGCTTGTGGGCGGAAAATATTTCACACCGAATATGTGTGTGAAGGCGCCCTCTCCCCTTAATATAGTGAAATAGTGCAATCCAGCATACAAGGTCGGACGATAGGACATTCACCGTACCGCACCTCGAGAGTGGATGTTGTTTGTTGGGTAAGGTTAAAACCGGACTGTTCGCAGACAGCCGAATAAACCCGTTCCGGACTAATTGGTGGATGCAACATCATGATGCTGCTGTCGCGGAAACCGCAGTGGCGACGTGTTCGCCGAGAGAGAGTAATAATGTTCAATAGGGAGAGCGACCTGGCTAGTGTAATTGATAGATCGCGAGCCTACTCGCCATTAGCCCGCTCCACTGCCATTCCTCTGACCCAATGAGACTATTCTCTCTCTCGCTCTCCTTCTGCTCCAGCCATTGCAGGGCAGGGAGAGGAAATCGACGGCAATTTTGGTTGTTGTTTTTGAATGCCGCGTTTTGCTTCGCAGAGGCGCCGAAGCGCTCCGCTGGGGGGCGGAAGATATTTCACATCGAATATGTGTGTGAAGGCACCCTCTCCCCTTAATATAGTGAAATAGTGCAATCCAGCATACAAGAGCGGACGATAGGACAGTCACCGTACCGCACCTCGAGAGTGGAAGTTGTTTGATCGTTTGTTAGGCAAGGTTAAAACCTGACTGTTCGCGAACAGCCGAATAACCCGGTTCCGGACTTACAATAGACGCAACATCATGATGCTGCTGCTGTCGCGGAAACCGTGGTGGCGACGTGCGCGCCGAGAGAGTAATAATGTTCAATTGGGAGACAGACCTGGCTAGTGAAATTCATAGATCGCGCTCCACTGCCATTCCTCTGACCCCATGAGACTATTTTCTCTCTCTCTCTCTTCTTCTTCTGCTGCTCCTGCTGCTCCGCCATTGCAGGGGGGCAGGAAGGAAGCGGCAACAACTTTGGTTGTTGTTTTTGAATGCCGGCGCTGCCCATGAAGCGCCCGAAGCGCTCGGCTGGGGCGGAAGATATTTACACCGAATAGGTGTGTGAAGGCACCTCTCCCTTAATATAGTGAAATAGTGCAATCCAGCATACCAAGAGCGGACTGATAGGACAGTCCGTACCGCACCTCGAGAGTGGAAGTTGTTTGATCGTTTTGTTAGGCAGGTTAAACCCGACTGTTCGCGAACAGCCGAATAACCCAGTTTCCGGACTTACAATAGACGCAACATCATGATGCTGCTGCTGTCGCCCGGAAACGTGGTGGCGGCGTGTGGCGCCGAGAGAGCTAATAATGTTCAATTGGGGAGACAGACCTGGCTGAAGTGAAATTCATAGTCGCTCCACTGCCATTCCTCTGACCCCCATGAGACTATTTTCTCTCTCTCTTCTTCTGCCTGCTGCTCCAGCCATTACAGGGCAGGAAGGGAAGCGACAGCAACTTTGGTTGTTGTTTTTGAATGCAGCGCTTTAGCCGCAGAAGGCACTTGGCGCTCCGCTGGGGGGCGGAAGATATTCCACACCGAATAGGTGTGTGAAGAGCACCCTCTCCTTAATATAGTGAAATAGTGCAATCCAGCATACAGAAGCGGACGATAGGACAGTCACCGTGCCGCACCTCGGCGAGAGTGGAAGTTGTTTGGTCGTTTGTTAGAGCAAGGTTAAAACCCGACTGTTCGCGAACAGCCGAATAACCGGTTCGGGACTTACAATGAAGCGCATATGATGCTGCTGCTGTCGCCGGAAACCGTGGTGGCGGCGTGTGCGCCGAGAGAGTAATAATGTTCAGTGGGAGACAGACCTGGCTAGTGAAAGTCATAGATCGCGCTCCACTGCCATTCCTCTGACCCCATGAGACTATTTTCTCTCTCTCTTCTTCTGCTGCTGCTCCAGCCATTGCAGGGCAGGGAAGGGAAAGCGACGGCAATTTTGGTTGTTGTTTTTGAATGCCGCGCTTTGCTTCGCAGAGGCGCCGAAGCGCTCCGCTGGGGGGCGGAAGATATTTCACACCGAATATGTGTGCGAAGGCACCCTCTCCCCTTAATATAGTGAAATAGTGCAATCGAACATATAAGAGCGGACGTTTTCATCACCGTCTCCCACTCGGTGTGTGTGCAGATTCTCGGATCATTTTGTAAAGTATGCTCGACCCCCGATTGACTTTGACGGTCTCCCATTCGGGTGTGCAAGTTTCTGTAGTATGCTATTAAATCGACCCCCGATTGACTTTGACTGTCTCCCATTCGGGTGTGCAAGTTTCTGTAGTATGCTATCAAATCGACCCCGATTGACTTTGACGGTCTCCCATTCGGGTGTGCAAGTTTCTGTAGTATGCTATTAAATCGACCCCCGATTGACTTTGACGGTCTCCCATTCGGGTGTGCAAGTTTCTGTAGTATGCTATTAAATCGACCCCCGATTGACTTTGACTGTCTCCCATTCGGGTGTGCAAGTTTCTGTAGTATGCTATTAAATCGACCCCCGATTGACTTTCACTGTCTTCCATTCGGGTGTGCAAGTTTCTGTAGTATGCTATCAAATCGACCCCCGATTGACTTTGACGGTCTCCCATTCGGGTGTGCAAGTTTCTGTAGTATGCTATTAAATCGACCCCCGATTGACTTTGACGGTCTCCCATTCGGGTGTGCAAGTTTCTGTAGTATGCTATTAAATCGACCCCCGATTCACTTTGACTGTCTCCCATTCGGGTGTGCAAGTTTCTCTAGTATGCTATTAAATCGACCCCCGATTGACTTTGACTGTCTCCCATTCGGGTGTGCAAGTTCTCTGTAGTAATCTATCAAATCGACCCCCGATTGACTGTGACGGTCTCCCATGCGGGTGTGGGACTTCTCTGGTATTTTGTATAATATGACCGAGGTGCCTCTACCCCTTACTATAGTGAAATAGTGCCATCCAGTGTACAAGGGCGGACGCTTTCATCACCGTCTCCCACTCGGTGTGTGCACATTCTCGGATCA
>NW_024739519.1:0-51801 GCF_018991925.1 Homarus americanus
TATGGCACCACTATTATCCTGGAGGCAGAGGATTGCTGGGCAGTATGGCACCACTATTATCCCGGAGGCAGAGGTGGGTGGCCTCCTCTTATCGGTTTTTCACCCTGGTTAATCAGATCCATCTCATTTTACCAGAAGATTACGTTGATGATTATGGGAAGATTTACGACCCAAGAGGATACCCAAAACTACTGTGTTCTTAACCACACGACGTCCTAACAAAACAACGTTAACTACTCATGAGGTTGTTAGCGGAATTAAACCTGGACCTTAGTCAAGGACCCAAAGGACCAAAGCTAACGGATATGCTTCAATTGATGCACACAACTTCCCAAATACCTGGGAACCATGTGTGGTTAGATTCTACACGGAGACTGAGAACACCAGTATAAGGTTTGAGAATGATCAGTATAAGGTTGAGAACGATCAGTATGAGGCTTGAGAATGACTGGGTGGGCGGAGCTGGAGAATGATCATCAGTATGGAGCCTGAGAATGATCAGTGAGCTTGAGAATGACTTTCAAAGAAGAGCCTGAGAATGACTGCATGGTTTCAAGAACTGACCAAAGGGAGCCCGGGAGAATGATCAGTATAAGGCTTCAGAATGATCGGTGCATGCCTTGAGAATGATCAGTATGAGGCTTAAGGCTTGAGAATGACAGTATAAGGCTTGAGAATGATCAGTATGAGGCTTGAGAACATCAGAGATGAGAATGATCAGTATGGAGCCTGAGAATGATCAGTATATGGAGCTTGAGAATGATCAGTATGGAGCCTGAGAATGACTAGTATGAGCCTGAGAATGATCAGTATGGAGCTCGAGAATGATTAGTATAAGGTCAGAATGATTGAGAATGATCAGAGTTTGAGAATGATCAGTATAAGGCTGAGAATGACAGTATAAGGCTTGAGAATGATCAGTATAAGGCTGAGAATGACAGTAAGATAGCTTCAGAATGATCAGTAATGAGGCTGAGAATGACCAGTAAGGGAGCTTGAGGTTAGGTTAGGGTTAGTTTAGGTTTAGCTTTAGGTTAGGTTAGGTCAGGTTAATTCTTGGCGTAACAGCAGAAGGTCAGGTTCAGATGACATTTAACCCATCGTGGTGTAATTGATGGTAGTTTATATGACAAATTATCTTGCTATCTGTTCAAATAAGTACCTGTGTAACCAACTGTCTATGTAAGACGGCAACGTAGACAGAGCTACATTGTTTACACTGTCTGACTGGACGGGGGTCACTAGATCAGAGCCACAGCAGTGTAGAAGACTTCACTTGACGGGATTATGAACGTAACTCGAGTATGCGTCTGGTCAACAGTGTGTCAGGGTTCTCACCATACTGTAGGTCGGGGAGAGCAGGGTGAAGTGGTAGAATGGGAAACACCTGAAGCATTGTGTGGGGAGGTCACGGACAATAGTTAACTTTGAAGTGGTAAAGTGAGTAATATTACGTACATAATATACCGGAGAACGGACTTCAATAACTAGGTTTATATAATAGCAACCATTATAATTTACGAACGTTGATGTTGTTAAGAGACACATTGCTATTACAGGTAATCATAGCAACCATTATAATTTACGAACGTTGATTGTTGCTAAGAGACATATTGTCATAGGTAATCATAGCAACCATATAATTTACGAACGTTGATTGGTTGCTAAGAGACACATTTACAGGTAATCATAGCAACCATTATAATTTCACGAACGTTGATTGTTGCTAAGAGACACATTGCCATAGGTAATCATAGCAACCATTATAACTTACGAGCGTTGATTGGTTGGGACTTGTACCTAGTTATATTTATATTTTCATGTTTAATAGTTAATGGTAATCAAATAAAGTAATTAACTGGTGCAGAAAGTAATGATGGTTAAAGCGAGCGAGAAGTGGTGAGGAATAGTGTAATGGCTAATTAAACTGAGTGCGTGAACCTGTTAGACTTCCGCCAGGCTAGATTTATTGCCGGTAACTGATAGAATATTGGCGGGTATGGTTATTGACCTGGCACATGGCATGGACAGTATAGCCTCTAATGGAGCGTTGACTCACACTACGAAATGTTGACTCACACTACGAAACGTTGACTCACACTATGACACGTTGACTCACACTACGAAATGTTGACTCACACTACGAAACGTTGACTCACACTACGAAACGTTGACTCACACTATGACACGTTGACTCACATTTACGAAATGTTGACTCACACCACACGTTGACTCACACTACGAAACGTCCACTCACACTATGACACGTTGACTCACACTACGAAACGTTGACTCACACTATGACACGTTGACTCACACTACGAAATGTTGACTCACACTACACGTTGACTCACACTACGAAGCGTTGACTCACACTATGACACGTTGACTCACTACAAAACGTTAACAAACACACTATGAAGCGTTGACTCATACTAAAAAACGTTGACTCATACTAAGAAACGTTGACTCACTACGAAACGTTGACTCACACTACGAAACGTTGACTCACTACGAAACGTTGACTCACTACGAAACGTTGACTCACACTATGACACATTATCTCCGTTATATATCTAATCTCATCTTACCTGACCTGACCTAACCTGTCTTAACCTAACCTACTTTGATTTACACACACACACACACACACACACGTAACCACCCCAAACTGACACACATTTCAGTAATTTCAGGTACACACGTCTAAGAGCTGTGGCTAGAATATTTCGTCATTAAACCTCTCAGAAACCACAGGCGGAGGAAGGTATTTTGCGAATAGGGAATTCCACAGTAACTTGCAGCATCTGAGAACACGAGACCCAAGTTGTCTGTAAAATATTGTAAACTTTAAGATGGGAGCGGTCGAAGAACGTAGACCCGATAAAAGCGTTCGGGGGGAAACTACTGTGGTCTTTAAAGGACCTGAGAAATGTGTATTGTTAGTAGATGGTTTAGTTATTTAGTTATTGATTTCGTTACTTATTTGTTAGTTTATTTTTAGTTGGGTATTTTAGTGATTTTCCTTGGTTATTGAGTTTGACGAGTGTTACCTGAGCTAAGTACTGGGTCACTAATCTCAATGGTGATTTAGTAACATATGTGACGCCTATGATAACTTTGAAGTAAACTAAAACAAGGTAGAGTGAACAAGACCCACATTATATATTATTCTATGATCATATTAAGAGACTTAGTGTGTGCCGGAGCTCACTGTTACATGTAATACAGTTTCTCTATATAATATTACTGATGTATCATTGTAAGCTTGGAAGGACGAACATTGAGTCCGGCCAATCACACCCTGTTCCACACACCCATAGTACAGTGTCCTCACCACAGGTCGTTCTTCACACTATGTTAATTAAACCTTATAATGATAATACTTCACTTTTATAACACTCCATTAAACCAGAGTGTAAGACTTAATTAAACCCTGCTGTAAGGGTTTAACTTAGCGTAAATATAGAGAAACACTGGTCGTCTCCTTCCTTGTTATAATAATGTTTCTTATTAGAGGAAACAGTGCGCCATTATGTGTGGTAATGGCGCTTCTACACACCACCCAACAATAACACTGTTGTGGTGCTTCATAGTGACTGTGTACACCAGGGAGAGTGTACTGTAATAATAATAATAATAATAATTAACGGTTTATTGAAAAAGTTCTGCAGCCCGAAGGCTGAAAATATACATTGGACATTAATGACTTATTACATACATTGGTGGTTTAACAAAAGCCTTCATTAGAGAAAGGTAAAGGAACATACAGTGAACATACAGATTAATGTAGGTGTTGAACAGCAACTGTAGTGTAGTAACTCCCTCCCAGATGGTGTTAGGACCTCACGTGGTGTAGTAGTTCCCTCACAGATGGTGTTATGAGGGGCCTCACGTGATGTAGTAATTCCTCACAGATGGTGTTAGGAGGGGGCCTCACGTGGTGTAGTAATTCCTCACAGATGGTGTTATGAGGGCTCACGTGGTGTAGTAATTTCACAGATGGTGTTATGAGGGCCCTCACGTGGTGTAGTAGTTCTCACAGATGGTGTTATGAGGGGCCTCACGTGGTGTAGTAATTCCCTCACAGATGGTGTTATAAGGGCTCTACGTGGTGTAGTAATCTCACAGATGGTGTTATGAGGGGCCTCACGTGGTGTAGTAATTCCTCACAGATGGTGTTATGAGGGGCCTCACGTGGTGTAGTAATTCTCACAGATGGTGTTATAAGGAGTGAGGTGTGGTTCCAGGCCTTCCTATCATAGACGGATTAACACATCGCTGGTTGTTGGGTCTCACGGCCGTTATCACTGGTACCTGGGACCTCACCTGTGAAGGTCAATGGGTACCACTGTTACTGTTGAGTTGTTCTCACTGACTCTAAGCACTGTTCACCACTGTTCACCTCTGTTTAACACTGGTTCCATTCCTTTCCTAAATGAAATAGTAACTTCTGGCGAGAACATGTTGATATTCCGGTGGGGAGGAGGGTTCAGGGGAGGGAGTTGGTATGGGCCAACATAACAGTTGACCTGGCTGCTCTGGAGAGGAGCGCCAGGTACGTCTTGACCCTTCGGTGGTGCACCAGGGAGAGTGTACTATGTGTACACCAGGGAGAGTGTAATCTGTGTACACCAGGGAGAGTGTACTGTGTGCACCAGGGAGAGTGTACTATGTGTACACCAGGGAGAGTGTACACTGTGTAATCCAGGGAGAGTGTACTGTGTACACCAGGGAGAGTGTAATCTGTGTATACCAGGGAGAGTGTACTGTGTGCACCAGGAGAGTGTACTATGTGTACACCACGGAGAGGTACACTGTGTACACCACGGAGAGTGTAATCTGTGTATACCAGGGAGGTGTACTGTGTGCACCAGGGAGAGAGTACTATGTTTACACCAGGGAGAGTATACACTGTGTACACCAGGGAGAGTGTAATCTGTGTACACCAGGGAGAGTGTACTGTGTGCACCAGGGAGAGAGTACTATGTGTACACCAGGGAGAGTGTAATCTGTGTATACCAGGGGAGAGTGACTGTGTGCACCAGGGAGAGAGTACTATGTGTACACCAGGAGAGTGTAATCTGTGTACACCAGGGAGAGTGTACTGTGTGCACCAGGGAGAGAGTACTATGTGTACACCAGGGAGAGTGTAATCTGTGTACACCAGGGAGAGGTAATCTGTGTACACCAGGGAGAGTGTACACTGTGTACACCAGGGAGAGTGTACTATGTATACAACAGGGAGAGTATAGTCTGTGTAGACCTGGGAGTGTGTAGGCTACTCTGTAGACCTTGGGAGTGTGTGTAGGCTACTCCTGAGTAGACCTGGAAGTATGTAGGCTACCCGTGTAGACCTGGGAGTTTGTAGGCTATTCCGTGTAGACATGGGAGTGTGTAGGCTACTCCCGTGAAGACCTGGGAGTGTGTAGGCTACTCTGTAGACCTGGGAGTGTGTAGGCTACTCTGTGTAGACCTGGGAGTGTGTAGGCTACTCCGTAGACCTGGGAGTGTGTAGGCTACTCCGTGTAGACCTGGGAGTGTGTAGGCTACTCCGTGTAGACCTGGGAGTATGTAGGCTACTCCGTGTAGACCTGGGAGGTGTAGGCTACTCCGTGTGACCTGGGAGTATGTAGGCTACCCGTAGACCTGGGAGGTGTAGGCTACTCCGTGTAGGCCTGGGAGGTGTATTTATTACTGGGAGTTAGGTTGGTGTATATGAACACTAACAGTGGTGAGAGGAGCTGGTGACCCACACCTGTTACTACACTCCACGCTGTTACCTGTGGTCACCCTAGTCATAATACCAGTTACCCCTCTTATCTTCACTGTACCCTGTGTCACGCAGTAATCACGGCTACAGAGTCGCTAGTGGAAGTGAGTACGCACACGTTATATACCATGTCACTAGTGCGTTTACAGGCCGTCATATAGCCTAGGTACAGTCCCCTTCACTGGTGCGTTTACAGGGGCTCGCCATATAGCGTCATGACAGTCCCCTTCACTGGTGCGTTTACAGGGCTCGTCATATAGCGTACGTACAGTCCCCTTCACTGGTGCGTTTACAGGGGCTCGTCATATAGCCTAGTACAGTCCCCTTCACTGGTGCGTTTACAGGAGCTCGTCATACAGCGTACGTGACAGTCCCCCATCACTGGTGCGTTTACAGGGCTCGTCATATAGCCTAGGTACAGTCCTCTTCACTAGTGCGTTTACAGGGGCTCATCATATAGCCTAGGTACAGTCCCCTTCACTGGTGCGTTTACAGGGCTCGTCATATAGCCTAGGTACAGTCCCTCACTGGTGCGTTTACAGGGGCTCGTCATATAGCCTAGGTACAGTCCCCTTCACTGGTGCGTTTACAGGGGCTCGTCATATAAAGGCACGTACAGTCCCTTTCACTGGTGCGTTTACAGGCTCGTCATATAGCCTAGGTACAGTCTCCTTCACTGGTGCGTTTACAGGGCTCGTCATATGCCTAGGTACAGTCCCTCACTGGTGCGCGTTTACAGGGGCTCACATAGTGTCTGTACCGTCCCTTCACTCATGCGCTTACAGGGGCTCGTCATATAGCCTTAGTACAGTCCCCTTCACTCATGCGCTTACAGGCTCGTCATATAGCCTTAGTACAGTCCCTTCACTCATGCGCCTTACAAGGGCCTGCCATATAGCCTTAGTACAATAGTACAGTCCCCTTCACTCATGCGCTACAGGGGCTCACATAGCTCTTAGTACAGTCCCCTTCACTCATGCGCTTACAGGCCCGTCATATAGCCTAGTACAGTCCCCTTCACTCATGCGCTTACAGGGCTCGTCATATAGGGCTCGCATAGCCTTAGTACAGTCCCTCACTCATGCGCTTACAGGGGCTCGTCATATAGCGCCTTAGTACAGTCCCTTCACTCATGCGCCAGGCTCACATAGCCTTAGTACAGTCCCCTTCACTCATGCGCTTACAGGCTGCTCATATAGCCTTAGTACAGTCCCCTTCACTCATGCGCTTACAGGGCTGTCATATAGGCCTTAGTACAGTCCCTTCACTCATGCGCTTACAGGGGCCCGTCATATAGCCTAGTACAGTCCCCTTCACTCATGCGCTTACAGGCTCGTCATAGCCTTAGTACAGTCCCCTTCACTCATGCGCGCTTACAGGCCTCGCATATAGCCCTTAGTACAGTCCCCATCACTGGTGGCGTTTACAGGGCTCGTCATATAGCTCAGGTACAGTCCCCTTCACTGTGCGTTTACAGGGGCTCTCATATAGCCTAGGTACACAGTCCCTTCACCCGGTGCTTACAGGGGCCTGTCATATAGCCTAGGTACAGTCCTTCACTGGTGCGTTTACAGGGCTCGTCATATAGCCTAGGTACAGCCCCTCTCACTCAAGGCGTTTACAGGGCTGCTCATATGCCTAGGTACAGTCCCCCACTGGTGCGTTTACAGGGCCTGTCATATAGCTGCACGACAGTCCCTTCACCATGCACTTACAGGGCTCGTCATAGCCTTGTGTACAGTCCCCTTCACTCATGCGTTTACAGGGCCTGTCATATAGTACAGTCCCTCATCATACGGGGCTCGTCATATAGCTCAGGTACAGTCCCCTTCACTATGCGTTTACAGGGGCTCGTCATATAAACATTCCACAAATCATTATCGTTGAAATATTTGTTTCATATTATTTTCCTTTGATTCCATAGTCTGTTATTGTGAGTGCCCTTCCGTCTAATGTAAACAAACACAGCCTTGCCACAGTGCACTTAACCTGATTAGTCCCTGTAAACGCACAGGTAAAGGACTGTACCTAGGTTATATGACGATCCTGTAAACGCACAAGTGAAGGGACTGACTAAGAATAAATGACGAGCCCGTAAATGCACTAGTGAAGGGACTGTACCAAGCTATATGACGAGCCCCTGTACACGCCTAGTGAGACTGTACCAAGGCTATATGACGAGCCCCTGTAGACGCATCAGTGAAGGAACACTAAGGCTATATGACGAGCCCTGTAAACGCACTAGTGAAGGATTACTAAGTTTATATAACTAGCCCCTGCAAACGCACTGGTGAAGGACTGTACTAAGGCTATATGACGAGCCTCTGTAAACGCACTAGTGAAAGAGACTGTACCAAGGCTATATGACGAGCCCCTGTAAACGCACTAGTGAAGGAGACTGTACAAAGTTTATATAACTAGCCCCTGTAAACGCACTAGTGAAGGGGACTGTACTAAGGCTATATGACGAGCCCCTGTAAACGCACTAGTGAAGGAGACTGTACAAAGTTTATATAACTAGCCCCTGTAAACGCACTAGTGAAGGGGACTGTACTAAGGCTATATGACGAGCCCCTGTAAACGCACTAGTGAAGGGCACTCTAACGAAGTAGGTATCTTTAGGCTACGGCAGCCCATACTTGACAGTAAGGAGATAACAATAGAAAGTGTTGTGTATGAAGTGTTGTGTAAGACAAGTGTAGAAAGTTGAAGGATAACGCTGAGACAGGAAGTGGAAATATTCACACATACTTGCTCGTATCCTCAACTTACATACACACTGTAGAAAGGAATCCTTAGCTTAGCCATTGACAACAGCATCTTATACCAATTATCTGTGTATAATTACCATAAATACCCATATATAACCTTGTCTCTTGCCACAACTTAAACACGCAAACATTTTATTACAACCAGACACTCAAACAATTTTACACTGCGACAACGGCATAATCAATTTGTTGTGTTGCTACAGTTAGTTGTTGTGTACTTGTCAGAAGGCATCTCGACCCAGTTGCATATTCTAATTTGATTTACATGATAAATCCGACACTCGCACCATCAGTAGTTGTGACTGCCTCGAGGTTGTTATGGATGTACTGTACTGCACGTCACCGTCTGTACCAGTACACGTCACCGTCTGTACTACTCTTGTGTGTACACGTCACCGTCTGTACTACTCTTGTGTGTACACGTCACCGTCTGTACTACTTTGTGTGTTAAGGCGTCTTGTTACAGGTTCCAATTTGTGTTTGTGTTTGTGTTCTGTAAAATTAAATGATTTTCGTTGTGTTAAATGTACATAAAATTAAGTTCCATTATGACTCTGAACACTTGAATTACCTTTGAGCATATGGAAAAATAGCATTAGTGATTAGGCGAGAACCTTGTCAGTAAATCATGTAATCAACTTTTAAATAAATAACAAATACAATATCTCATAATTAACTGAATTGTGATATTTGTTAGTTTATGAGAGAGAGAGAGAGAGAGAGAGAGAGAGAGAGAGAGAGAGAGAGAGAGTAATTAATTCTTGTTCACTTAGAGGAACAACTAACATCTCTGTAGGTTTGTGTATTACCTCTACTGACGGTGCCTTACTGATGTTCTGATCCACACACACACACACACACACACACACACACACACACACACACACACACCACACACACATGACACACACACGGACACACACACACACACACACACACACACACACACACGTGATCCCCTCATAACACCATCTGCGAGGGAATTATTACACCATCAGGCCCCTCATACACCATCTGTGAGGAATTACTACACCACATCAGGGTCCTCATAACACCAATGAGGGAACTCACTACATCATCAGCCCCCGTAACACCATCTGGAGGGAATTACTACACCACATCAGGCCCCCAATAACACCATCTGTGAGGAATTACTACACCACATCAGGCCCCTCATAACACCATCTGTGAGGGAATTACTACACCACATCAGGCCCCTCATACACCATCTGTGAGGGAATTACTACACCACATCAGGCCCTTATAACACCATCTGTGAGGGAATTACTACACCACATCAGGCCCCTCATAACACCATCTGTGAGGGAAATACACACCACATCAGGCCCCCCATAACACCATCTGTGAGGGAATTACTACACCACATCAGGCCCTCATAACACCATCTGTGAGGGAATTACTACACCACATCAGGCCCCCATAACACCATCTGTGAGGAATTACTACACCACATCAGGCCCCTCAACACCATCTGTGAGGAATTACTACACCACATCAGGCCCCTCGTAACACCATCTGTGAGGGAATTACTACATCATCAGGCCCCTCATAACACCATCTGTGAGGGAATTACTACACCACATCAGGTCCTCGTACACCATCTGTGAGGGAATTACCACCACGTCAAGCCCTCATAACACCACCTGTGAGGAACTAGTACTCCACGTGATGCCTCATAACGCCATCTGTGAGAATTAACACGCCATGTGATGCCTCATACACCATCTGTGAGGAATTACTACACCACATCAGGCCCTCATACACCATCTGTGAGGGAATTGCACCACGTCAAGCCCCTCATAACACCACCTGTGAGGGAACTAGTACTCCACGTGATGCCCCCTATAACACCATCTGTAGGGAATTACCACGCCATGTGATGCCCTCATACACCATCTGTGAGGGAAATTACTACACCACATCAGGCCCCTCATACACCATCTGTGAGGGAATTACTGCACCACGTCAGCCCCTCATAACACCCAGAGGGAACTAGTACCCCACGTGATGCCCCTCATAACACCACCTGTGAGGAACTAGTACTCCACGTGATGCCCCTCATACACCATCTGTGAGGGAATATCACGCCATGTGATCCCCCTCACACACCATCTGTGAGGAATTACACCACATCAGGTCCCTCATACACCATCTGTGAGGAATTACTGCACCACGTCAGCCCCTCATAACACCACCTGTGAGGGAACCCTGCACTCCACGTGATGCCCCTCATAACACCATCTGTGAGGGAGTTACCACGCCATGTGATGCCCCTCATACACCATCTGTAGGGAATTACTACACCACATCAGGCCCCTCATACACCATCTGTGAGGGAATTACTGCACCACGTCAAGCCTCATAACACCACCCTGAGGGAACTAGTACTCCACGTGATCCTCATAACACCCATCTGTGAGGAGTTACTACACCACATCAGGCCCCTCATACACCATCTGTGAGGAATTACTACACCACATCAGGCCCCTCATACACCATCTGTGAGGGAATTACTGCACCACGTCAAGCCCCTCATAACACCACCTGTGAGGGAACTAGTACCTCACGTGATGCCCTCATAACGCCATCTGTGAGAGAGTTACTACACTACGTGTCTGCTGTTCAACACCTCAGCTCACATTTTCTACGTGTGTAAACATTAATCTGAATGTTCACTGTATGTTCCTTCACCTTCTAATGAAGGCTTTTGTTAAACCACCAATGTATGTAATAAGTCATTTATGTCCAATGTATATTTTCAGCCTTCGGGCTGCAGAACTTTTTCAAGAAACCGTCAATTATTATTATTATTATTATTACACACATCAAACACACACTCACACATCCACACACACACACACACATCACAACGCACACACACACATCACACACACATACACACACGCACACACACACACATTCACACACACCACCACACACACACACACACGACACACACACACACACACACACACACGCACACACACACACACACACCATTTTCATCTTTCTTTCCTTCTCCATCTTCTCCTTCCTCCTCTTGAGCCACCACCTCCTCGATCTCCTCCTCCCCGTGCCTCCTCCTCTTGCTCCCCAAAAAAGAAAAACTTCCTTCGTCATTTTTCTCAGAGCGTGGCGTGGCGTGGTGGTGGTCGCCTCTGGGAGTTCTGATGTCCCCGTATGTGCTTATCAACTTTGCCAGTTTGTCGACGACCCAACCAAGTTCTGAATTGTTTCCGCCGTCCTCGACACACGCCCGCTGCTGCCCAACTTACCCTCCGGGAGACAGACCCTTCACTATCTTGTATAGTTTATTTAGTTTTAGTAAGTAAAGGATGATCTAGAGGCCTCAGACCACTGACCCCAGAACCTACCGGACCCCAGAACCTACCGGACCCCAGAACCTGCGGACCCCAGAACCTACCGGACCCCAGAACCTACCGGACCCCAGACCTTCCGGGCCTCAGACCACTGGACCCCAGAACTGGACTCCAGAACCTACCCACCCCAGACCTTCGGGCCTCAGACCACTAGACCCCAGAACCTACCGGACTCCAGAACCTACCGTACCCCAGACCTTCGGGCCTCAGACCACTGGACCCCAGAACCTACCGGACTCCAGAACCTACCATGCCCCCCAGACCTTCCGGGCCTCCAGACCACTGGACCCCAGAACCTACCGGACTCCAGAACCTACCGTACCCCAGACCTTCGGGCCTCAGACCACTGGACCCCAAGACCTACGGACTCCAGAACCTCCTGCCCCAGACCTTCCGGGCCTCAGACCACTGGACCCCAGAACCTGGACTCCAGAACCCACCGTGCCCCAGACCTTCCGGGCCTCAGACCACTGGACCCCAGAACCTACCGGACTCCAGAACCTACCGTGCCCCAGACCTTCCGGGCCTCAGACCACTGGACCCCCAGAACCTACCGGACTCCGAACCTACCGCACCCCAGACCTTCGGGCCTCAGACCACTGGACCCCAGAACCTACCGGACTCCAGAACCTACCGTACCCCAGACCTTCCGGGCCCCAGACCACAGGACCCCAGAACCTACCGGACTCCAGAACCTACACTACCCCCAGACCTTCCGGGCCTCAGACCACTGGACCCCAGAACCTACCGGACTCCCAGAACCTACCGTACCCCAGACCTTCCGGGCCTCAGACCACTGGACCCCAGAACCTACCGGACTCAGAACCTACCGTGCCCCCAGACCTTCAGGGCCTCAGACCACTGGACCCCAGAACCTACCGGACTCCAGAACCTACCGTACCCCAGACCTTCCGGGCCTCAGACCACTGGACCCCAGAACCTACTGGACCCCAGAACTTCTGGGCCTCAGACCCACCTGGACCCCCAGAACCTACAGGACCCCAGAACTTCTGGGCCTCAGACCACTGGACCCCCAGAACCTACCAGACCCCAGAACCTCCAGACCCCAGAACCTGCAGACCCCAGAACCTACCGGACCCCAGAACCTACGGACCCCAGAACCCTCCAGACCCCAGAACCTACCGGACCCCAGAACCTACCGGACCCCAGAACCTACCGTACCCCCAGACCTTCCGGGCCTCAGACCACTGGACCCCAGAACCTACCGGACTCCAGAACCTGCATGCCCCAGACCTTCCCGGCCTCAGACCACTGGACCCCAGAACCTACCGGACTCCAGAACCTACCTGACCCCCAGACCTTCCGGGCCTCAGACCACTGGACCCCAGAACCTACCGGACTCCAGAACCTACTGTACCCCAGACCTTCCGGGCCTCAGACCACTGGACCCCAGAACCTACCGGACTCCAGAACCTACCGTACCCCCAGACCTTGGGCCTCAGACCACTGGACCCCCAGAACCTACCGGACTCCAGAACCTACCGTGCCCCAGACCTTCCGGGCCTCAGACCACTGGACCCCAGAACCTACCGGACTCCAGAACCTACCTGCAGACCTTCCGGGCCTCAGACCACTGGACCCCAGAACCTACCGGACTCCAGAACCTCGTACCCCAGACCCCGGGCCTCAGACCACTGGACCCCAGAACCTCCGGACTCCAGAACCTACGTACCCCAGACCTTCCGGGCCTCAGATCACTGGACCCCAGAACCTCCGGACTCCAGAACCTACCGTACCCCAGACCTTCCGGGCCTCCAGACCACAGGACCCCAGAACCTACGGACTCCAGAACCTACCGTACCCCAGACCTTCCGGGCCTCAGACCACTGGACCCCAGAACCTACCGGACTCCAGAACCTACCGTACCCCAGACCCGGGCCTCAGACCACTGGACCCCAGAACCTACCGGACTCCAGAACCTACCGTACCCAGACCTTCCGGGCCTCCAGACCACTGGACCCCAGAACCTCCGGACTCCAGAACCTACCGTACCCCAGACCTTCCGGGCCTCAGACCACTGGACCCCCAGAACCTACTGGACCCCAGAACTTCTGGGCCTCAGACCACTGGACCCCCAGAACCTACTGGACCCCAGAACTTCTGGGCCTCAGACCACTGGACCCCAGAACCTACCCAGACCCCAGAACCTACCAGACCCCAGAACCTACCAGACCCCAGAACCCACCGGACCCCAGAACCCACTGACCCCAGAACCTACCAGACCCCAGAACCCTGACCCCAGAACCTACTGGACCCCAGAACCTACCGTACCCCAGACCTCGGGCCTCAGACCACTGGACCCCAGAACTAACGGACTCCAGAACCTACCGTCCCCAGACCTTCCGGGCCTCAGACCACTGACCCCCAGAACCTACTGACTCCAGAACCTACTGCACCCAGACCTTCCGGGCCTCAGACCACTGGACCCCAGAACCTACCGACTCCAGAACCTACCGTACCCCAGACCTTCCGGCCCTGACCACTGACCCCAGAACCCACTGGACCCCAGAACTTCTGGGCCTCAGACCACTGGACCCCAGAACCTACTTGACCCCAGAACTTGGGCCTCAGACCACTGGACCCCAGAACCTACCAGACCCCAGAACCACCAGACCAGAACCACCAGACCCCAGAACCTACTGGACCCCAGAACCCACGGACCAGAACCCACTGGACCCCAGAACCTACCGGACCCCAGAACCTACTGGACCCCAGAACCTACTGGACCCCAGAACCTACCGGACCCCAGAACCCACCAACCCCTGAACCTACCGACCCTACCTACGGACCCCTACCTACCGGACCCCTACTCACTGGACCCCTACCTATCGGACCCCTACCTACTGACCCCTCACCGGGACCCCTCACTGGTCGGACCCCTACCTACCTCAGTAACCATTGGATCGAGGCTCAGTGACCCCTGACCATACAGACTAAAACCCATGGACCCCAGTCCTTATATGAGGTAGGTTAGGTTAGGTTAACCCAGGCTAGGTAGGTTAGGCCAGGCTAGGCAGGAAGTTAGCTGTAGGCTAGGTTGGGGCTAGGCAGGTTAGGTTAGGTTAGGCAGGTTAGGTTAGACTAGGTAGGTTGGGTTAAGGAACTAGGCAGGGTAGGGCAGGTTAGCTAGCTAGGCAGGTCAGGTTAGGTTAGCCAGGTTGAGAGGCTAGGTAGGCTAGGTTAGACCAGGTAGGTGCAGGCAGGCTAGCTGATCAAGCTAGGCCAGATTAGGTTAGGCTAGACTAGGTTAGGTTAGGTTCAGGCTAGGCTAGGCAGGTTAGGTTAACCTAGGCTGATCAGTTAGGTTAGGCCAGGTGAGGCTAGGGTTAGGCTTGGGTAGGTTAGGTTAGGTTAGGCTAGCAGAAGTGTAGGTTAGGCTAGATTAGGTTAGGTTAGGCTAGGCTAGATTAAGTTAGGGCTATTAGGTTAGGTTAGACTAGGTTAGGTTAGGTTAGGTTAGGCTTCAATGTGTTATAGCCGAATAAAATAGAGGCCCATTTACCTTCGATCACCCCCATTTAGCTGCAAGAGGATCCTTACACATGGCTACTGAGAACACCTATTGATCGACCGAGCCATCAACACCAAACAATGGTCGTGTGTGTGTGTGATCCCAGGCCAACTCCACAAGCGACCTCCAGCCGCCTCTAACCTTGGTCTTCACAACCCATAATAATCACCTCTTATGGCAACCTAACCTAACCTAACCTAAACTAACCTAACCTAACCTTGACCTAACCGGACCTAACTAACCCTAACCTTACCTTACCTAACCTAAACTAACCTAACCTAACCCAACCTAACTTAACCTGACCTAATATAACCTATTCCGACCTAACCTAACCTAACCTAAACTAACCTAATTTATTCCTATGTAGAATAATAACTCATCCAAGGTGAATCTGGTCCACAACTAATCTAACAGTATCACACACACACACACACACACACACACACAGGAGAATAAGGCCATTCTTTCCTCGTCTAGGATTCATTTACGTTAATCAAGAGGAGATCCTCAGTACAATTACCTGTCTTGTTCTGGCAGTAAAGATTGGGCGTCTTCCATCTGTTCCAAATGACGTTTCTTTCACAGGAGGAATTTACGGATTTTTCTGGAAACTTGAGATTTAGATGAATGGAAGATGATGGTGAGGTTGGTGATGAGTGATGGTGAGAGGTGAAGTGAATGACGGTGAGGATGGGGGAGTTGGGGGTGATGGTGGGAGGTGAGGGTGAGGATGGAGGTGATGAGGGTGACGGTGATGGTGAAGGGGTGATGGTGAGGAGGATGGGTGGAGTGATGGTGAGATGGTGGGATGGAGATGATGGTGAGGGTTGATGGTGAGGGATGGAGGTGATGGTGCGGAGGAGGTGAGGGTGACTGATGGTGGGGAGGTGAGGGGTGATGGTGGGGGGAGGGTGAGGGTGATGGTGGGGGAGGGAGGAGGGTGATGGGAGGGGGTGATGGTGAGGTGATGGTGAGGATGGAGGATGGTGAGGAGGGAGGTGGTGATGGTCAGAAGTGAGGATGATGGTGAGGAGGAGGTGAGGGAGGTGATGGTGAGGATGGAGGATGGTGGGAGGAGGTGGGGTGACTGATGGAGGGGAGGTGAGGGGTGATGGTGAGGGAGGGAGGGAGGAGGTGATGGTGGGAGGAGGTGAGGGTGACTGATGGTGAGAGGTGGTGATGTGGGGGAGGTGAGGGGAGGGAGGTGAGGTGATGGTGAGGAGGGTGGGGTGGTGATGGCGTGGTTCATTACAGACTCCCCTTGTTCATGACGTTACCTGCCCCTACGCTCACATAACGTTTACACCTATATAATTACCTACCTACCACATAACATTACCACTATACCACATTACCTGCTACACACATATCATTACACCTACACTACCTGCACACTACCATAACTACACTACACATAACATTACTACCACATAACATTACCTACCTACTCTACATATTACCTGCACCCCTACACTACATAACGTTTACTACTTCTCACACATTCTGCACCCCTACACTACCACACTACCACATTACCCCTCACCCTTAACATTACCTGCACCTACTACCACATAACGTTACCTACCCCCTACACTACCACATAACGTACCTGCACCCTACTACCCCCTGCACCCTACACTACCCATAACGTTACCTGCACCCCTACACTACCACATAACATTTACCACCCTACACTACCCACATACCTACTACCCACATAACATTCTACCATACACTACCATATAACATTTACCTGCACCTCTACACTACCATATAACATTACCTGCCCCCTACACTATCACATAACATTACCTGCACCCTACACTATCACAACATTACACTCTACTACACATAACATTGCCCTACACTACCACATAACATTACCTGCACCCTACTACCTGTACCCCACACATAACATTACTACACCCCTACACTACACACATACACGTTACTTGCACCCACACTACCACATAACATTACCTACACCCCACACTACCCTTATCACACCTACCTACCACATAACATTACCTCCCTCACTACCATTACATACACTACATACCTGCACCCCCACACACATAACGTTCCCACACCCCTACACTACCACATAACGTCCTGCACCCTACACTACCACATAACATTCTGCACCTCACCTCCAATTACACACTACCTCATAACATTACCCCACACCTACACATAATTCCTCATTGACCCACATTTTGGGAACCAACCTTTAATCTCTGTTTTTTATGAGGCGCAATTAAAAGCAAGAGTAAGTTAATTAACCCCACTGCTCAGGTGCTTCAGGTGAGGAGAATGTGTGTGTGTGTGTGTGTGTGTGTGTGTGTGTGTGTGTGTGTGTGTGTGTGTGTGTGTGTGTGTGTGTGTGTGTGTGTGTGTGTGTGTGTGTGTGTGTGTGTGTGTGTGTGTGTGTGTGTGTGTGTGTGTGTGTGTGTGTGTGTGTGTGTGTGTGTGTGTGTGTGTGTGTGTGTGTGTGTGTGTGTGTGTGTGTGTGTGTGTGTGTGTGTGTGTGTGTGTGTGTGTGTGTGTGTGTGTGTGTGTGTGTGTGTGTGTGTGTGTGTGTGTGTGTGTGTGTGTGTGTGTGTGTGTGTGTGTGTGTGTGTGTGTGTGTGTGTGTGTGTGTGTGTGTGTGTGTGTGTGTGTGTGTGTGTGTGTGTGTGTGTGTGTGTGTGTGTGTGTGTGTGTGTGTGTGTGTGTGTGTGTGTGTGTGTGTGTGTGTGTGTGTGTGTGTGTGTGTGTGTGTGTGTGTGTGTGTGTGTGTGTGTGTGTGTGTGTGTGTGTGTGTGTGTGTGTGTGTGTGTGTGTGTGTGTGTGTGTGTGTGTGTGTGTGTGTGAAACCTGGCCAATGGTGTGTCATGGACCAAAACATAAACGCCTGCAAAAAATTCGTAACCAGATCACGCCCAAAACTCTGTAGAAGGCTTTTCCTCCCAATCGAGAACTCCGTAATCAGAATGCCATTAAGTTTCTGCTCTCTCCCCTAAACCCTAAGCGCTTTCAACAATTCGCCTGACTAATCCGTCCTTGCTGCACTGGTTCCCCGCAACTTCCCAATTGCCATGAGAGCTTATGTGCCAGACTCAGGACTTAGAGAACACTCATCCAAGACTTTCGGTGAAGAGTGGGGGCAGTCTGTTTTGTACAGTGGGGACTCCTGTGTCTTAATGGTGACTTAGTGATGGGACAGTGTGGTGATTCACTGGGCATTAATGGTGACTTATAGTCGTGGGACAGTGTGGTGATTCACTGGGCATATGATGACTTATAGTGATGGGACAGTGTGGTGATTCACTGGGCATTAATGGTGACTTAACAGTGATGGGACAGTGTGGTGATTCACTGGGCATTAATGGTGACTTATAGTGATGGGACAGTGTGGTGATTCACTTGGGATTAATGGTGATTTATATTGGTGGGACAGTGTGGTGATTCACTGGGCATTAATGGTGACTTAACAGTGATGGGACAGTGTGGTGATTCACTGGGCATTAATGGTGACTTATAGTGATGGGACAGTGTGGTGATTCACTGGGCATTAATGGTGACTTATAGTGATGGGACAGTGTGGTGATTCACTGGGCATTAATGGTGACAACAGTGATGGGACAGTGTGGTGATTCTGGGCATTATGGTGACTTATAGTGATGGGACAGTGTGGTGATTCACTGGGGATTAATGGTGACTTATAGTGATGGGACAGTGTGGTGATTCACTGGGGATTAATGGTGACTTATAGTGGTGGGACAGTGTGGTGATTCACTGGAATTAATGGTGACTTATAGTGGTGGGACAGTGTGGTGATTCACTGGGATTAATGGTGACTTATAGTGATGGGACAGTGTGGTGATTCACTGGGCATTAATGGTGACTTATAGTGAGGTGGGACAGTGTGGTGATTCACTGGGGATTAATGGTGACTTATAGTGGTGGGACAGTGTGGTGATTCACTGGGGATTAATGGTGACTTATAGTGGTGGGACAGTGTGGTATTCACTGGGCATTAATGGTGACTTGTAGTGGGACAGTGTGGTGATTCACTGGGGATTAATGGTGACTTAATTGGTGGGACAGTGTGGTGATTCACTGGGGATTAATGGTGACTTATAGTGGTGGGACAGTGTGGTATTCACTGGGGATTAATGGTGACTTATAGTGGTGGGACAGTGGTGATTCACTTAATGGTGACTTATAGTGAGGGTGTGTGGTGATTCACTGGGCATTAATGGTGACTTATAGTGATGGGACAGTGTGGTGATTCACTGGGCATTAATGGTGACTTATAGTGGTGGGACAGGTGTGGTGATTCACTGGGCATGTGGTGACATAGTATGGGACAGTGTGGTGATTCACTGGGCATATGGTGACTATAGTGGAGTGGGACAGTGTGGTGATTCACTGGGCATTAATGAGTGACTTATAGTGATGGGACAGTGTGGTGATTCACTGGGGATTAATGGTGACTTATAGTGATGGGACAGTGTGGTGATTCACTGGGCATTAATGGTGACTTATAGTGATGGGACAGTGTGGTGATTCACTGGGCATTAATGGTGACTTATAGTGGTGGGACAGTGTGGTGATTCACTGGGATTAATGGTGACTTATAGTGGTGGGACAGTGTGGTGATTCACTGGGCATTAATGGTGACTTATAGTGGTGGGACAGTGTGGTGATTCACTGGGTTAATGGTGACTTATAGTGGTGGGACAGTGTGGTGATTCACAGGCATTAATGGTGACTTATAGTGGTGGGACAGTGGTGATTCACGGGCATTAATGGTGACATAGTGGTGGGACAGTGTGGTGATTCAGATTAATGGTGACTTATAGTGGTGGGACAGTGTGATTCCTGGGGATTAATGGTGACACAGTGGTGGACAGTGTGGTGATTCACTGGGGATTAATGGTGATTTATAGTGGTGGGACAGTGTGGTGATTCACTGGGGATTAATGGTGACTTATAGTGGTGGGACAGTGTGGTGATTCACTGGGCATTAATGGTGACACAGTGATGGGACGTGTGGTGATTCACTGGGCATTAATGGTGACTTATAGTGATGGGACAGTGTGGTGATTCACTGAGATTAATGGTGACTTAACAGTGATGGGACAGTGTGGTGATTCACTGGGGATTAATGGTGACTGATAGTGATGGGACAGTGTGGTGATTCACTGGAGATTAATGGTGACTTAACAGTGATGGGACAGTGTGATTCACTGAGGTTAATGGTGACTTAATTGGTGGGACAATGTGGTGATTCACTGGGCATTAATGGTGACTTATAGTGGTGGGACAGTGTGGTGATTCACTGGGCATTAATGGTGACTTATAGTGATGGGACAGTGTGGTGATTCACTGGGGATTAATGGTGACTTATAGTGATGGGACAGTGTGGTGATTCACTGGGGATTAATGGTGACTTATAGTGATGGGACAGTGTGGTGATTCACTGGGGTTAATGGTGACTTATAGTGATGGGACAGTGTGGTGATTCACTGGAGATTAATGGTGACTTATAGTGATGGGACAGTGTGGTGATTCACCAAATTAATGGTGACTTATAGTGATGGGACAGTGTGGTGATTCACTGGGCATTAATGGTGACTTATAGTGATGGGACAGTGTGGTGATTCACTGGGCATTAATGGTGACTTATAGTGGTGGGACAGTGTGGTGATTCACTGGGCATTAATGGTGACTTATAGTGATGGGACACTGGTGATTTGGGCATTAATGATGACTTATAGTGATGGGACAGTGTGGTGATTCACTGGGCATTAATGGTGACTTATAGTGATGGGACAGTGTGGTGATTCACTGGGCATTAATGGTGACTTATAGTGATGGGACAGTGGTGATTCACTGGGCATTAATGATGACTTATAGTGATGGGACAGTGTGGTGATTCACTGGGCATTAATGGTGACTTATAGTGATGGGACAGTGTGGTGATTCACGGGCATTAATGGTGACATAGTGATGGGACAGTGTGGTGATTCACTGGGCATTAATGGTGACTTATAGTGATGGGACGTGTGTTCACTGGGCATATGGTGACTTATAGTGGTGGACAGTGGTGATTCACTGGGCATTAATGGTGACTTATAGTGATGGGACAGTGTGGTGATTCACTGGGCATTAATGATGACTTATAGTGATGGGACAGTGTGGTGATTCACTGGGCATTAATGGTGACTTATAGTGATGGGACAGTGTGGTGATTCACTGGGCATATGGTGACTTATAATGATAGGACAGTGTGGTGATTCACTGGGCATTAATGGTGACTTACAGTGATAGGACAGTGTGGTGATTCACTGGGGATTAATGGTGACTTATAGTGGTGGGACAATGTGGTGATTCACTGGGCATTAATGGTGACTTATAGTGATGGGACAGTGTGGTGATTCACTGGGCATTAATCTTTAACAATTAGAATATTAATTCAAACGCATATAAGTACATAATATTATATAGTTACAAAATAGTGGAGTACATTGAACCAATATAATTAAAAACAATAATTTCAAATGGAATACATCTTTACATCTTTATTAGAAAACCAACAGTGACTGACAACATACGACACACATCTTAGTAGATTAACAGTGTAAATACATAGCCATATGTAACACCCCAATCCAGCCTAACCTGATCTAGCAATCTAACCGACCACGGCCCGACCGACCCGCCCAGACCGACCCGGCCCGACCGGCCAAAAAACCAACCCAGACCCAACCCGGCCGACCCGACCCAACCCAACCCGAAGCCGACCCGGCCATGACCGACCCAACGACGACCCGGCCCGACCGACCGACAGCAGTAGCCGACCTGACCCGACCGACCAACGACCCGACAAGCCCTGACAACCGGCCAACCCGACCCGACCCGGCCTGACCCGGCCAAGCCGGCGACCAGCCCGGCCGACCAGCTCGACGCTGCTCTACACTGATTAATACAATGATCAGTGTATTTCTTCCAGGAGAGCGTCACCACATGGTTGAAAGCATAAGTTGAGGGTTTGAGACACTTTTGTACTGTCACAGGTTAGACGTTCAAAATACCTCCGAGGAAATGAATAAGGTATCAGGTGGCCTTGTAAGATCAGTAGTGAAAGTGAGTCACACTGAATATCAAGCCATGAAGGCGAGGCAGCATGGCCGGAACTACATCAAGGTTGGGTAGAAAAAGGTACATACAGATGACTTAAACAGGGAGAAGTTCATCTTTTTTTGTCCTTCTGTAACGTGAGGTAATCCTTCACAACAGGATGGAATGGGCGCGAACCAGGCACCCTAAGGATAGAGGCAAGCTTTGTGTCCACTGGGCCGCCTTACCCCAAAGATCATTACTGCTTTACAATGGGAAAAAATCACTTAAGATTATAATTTTGTTGTGTAAAATACTGGGTCTTGATATTCATGAATTTTGATTGACAAATACTTCTGTTTGTGGTGGAAAAATCAACTTCGTGTGGAACTTTTGTTGCAAATTGTTGTGTTAAGACAATCAACTGCTGCAGCAACTCGGTAACGAGGAGAGAACTGTCAAGAGCCAGTGGGACTTCATCTCATTATTAGTGCATCATTTCATAAGGTCTTTGCTGCCAGTCAGACCCTTTACAGATACTCGTGGACATGTACTGTACAGGTCCCCAGGTAGCAGGTCAGATGGTTCCTCCTAGTTCTAACAGACCCCAGCTTCACATAACTTAATAGGGGCTATTAGTTTGGGGCCCATCAGAACTGGGCTCATCAGAATCCTCGAGCACTGACGTCAACACGGGCTTCGTTAGATGTGTTTGAAGTCCTATGTTGGAAGATCTCACCATCCAATGGAAGGAGGGACGGTTCTACCATGACATCCCGGCAGATTTCCTTCAACATATTTGCTGTGAGGTCCCTTACTTCGTCATGCCTCATGCATATGAAGCCCCCTTTCTTGCACACCATGGCGTGATCGACATCATAGGAAGAGCCACACATGCATTGGGAGGGCAAACCTTCTACTGGCCGACTGTACCTTAGAGCAATGGCATCTGTAAATTCTTGTTTATTGAGACTGAAACCATTTGCCCTTATTGGTAATGTAGTTAACCAGTTCGAGGCGCCCACCTCCTGCGCTATAGCTACTTTTTTTTTCAAATTTTCTGGTACCTGCAGCAACAGTTGCTGCAGCTTATCATTTTGGCAGTGCTATCGATCTGTCGTAATAGACCGACGAATCGTGTTTACTTCACTGGTATCCACCTCCCCTGTTGCGTTCTGGGCTATTATGTAGTCCGTGAGGGCTGCTGTGAGCTTAAGTGAATTTTGATGTTCGGTGGCTGCAATCTCCTCTGGATTGCTACTGTTACTACTATTACTACTGCTTTCTTGTCACTTGGAATCGAGTATGACGGTCATCCAGCTATGAGACAATGATATAAGTTATTAGGGATGTCACCTTTGTTGGTGAGCTTTGAGGTGACTATAGTCGCCGATACGCGAGCGGCAGTGTCTTTCACAGACATTGCACGTGTGGAGGGCTACATCTAGTGCGGGAGGGGCTGCAGCAGAGTCTTTCCGGAGTTGGCGCTTGTCTGCCTCAGTATGCAGTTCGGCTAACTCGAAAGTATTGACACCTTCTCGTGTGGTGCTCCTCCAAGCGTTGCGGTGTGGAGTAATCGTCTCCCAGGTGAGGGGGTCAATTTGTCACTTTTTTTCAGGTTTGTCTTAAGACTATCATTATACCTTTTCAGTTGCCCGCCAGCGTTACGTGTACTATTCGTTAGGTGACTGTAAAGAAGCTGCTTTGGCAGTCTACTGTCGTCCATGCGGGTAACATGGCCAGTCCAACGTAGCTGTTCATGGATAATAGTAGCCTTGAGGCTCCTCCAGTTGGTGTCAGCAAGAATATTGGCATTTTCTCTCTTGTCTTCCCAGTGAACTCGGAGGATGGAACGTAGACTATGCTGGTGAAAGTTTTCAAATGCCTTGAAGTGTCTCTTGTATGTGACCCATATCTCGCTGCCATATAACAGGGTGGGGAGGACCACTGCTCGATATACAGTACGTGCAGCTTCGTAGATATTTTCAGCTCTCTACAGCTGAAGATATGGGTACGGAGTCTGCCAAAGGCTCGAGATGCACATCTGATCCGATGTTGAATCTCTTCATCGATGTCCGCAATGGTGGACAGGTGGGAGCCGAGATACCGAAAGTGGGCAACATTAGAGAGGGTAGTACAGTTCAGCTGGATGGATGGTGGAGGTTTGTCTCAACCAGGGGCAGGCTGAAAGAGAATCTAAGTCTTACATACATTCACCTCCAGGCCAAAGTGTGCATAAGCCTCTGAGTAGGTGTTCAGGATCTCTTGTACATCGCGTTCAGTGTGAGCGACAAGTGTAAGGTCGTCTGCATACTGAAGTTCAGTAATGGAAGCTGCCGACACCTTTGTTCCTGCCTGGAGTCGTCTCATGTTGAAAAGTCCTTTCATCCGGTACTGGATGTCCTTCCTGCCGGTTAAATTGGCACTGGCACGAGTAAGAAAGGCAGCCAAGAAAATGGAAAAGAGAGTTGGTGCCAGTACACACCCTTGTTTTATCCCTGTTAGGATGGGGAAGAACTCAGACTGAGTGCCATTGTGCAGGACACTACCGTTCATGCCATCGTGGAGTTGCCTCACAATGGTGATGAATTTTGGAGGACAGCCAAAATGGCTGAGTGTCCGCCAGAGGGCTTCCCTATTGACAGAGTCAACCGCATTGGTTAGGTCAATGAATGCCATAATAATAATAATAATAATAATAATAATAATAATAATAATAATAATAATAATAATAATAATAATTAACGGTTTATTGAAAGAACTTGGCAGCCAGAAGGCTGAAAATATACAGTTACATATTTGGGGAATGGGTTTCGAATTCCAAATAATATACAAGTAACATAAGTGATACAAATAAGATATATAATAACTAGATGGGGAAAAGCTCAAACTACAGTTCATTTCAACAAAGTGACAGTGCAAGGAGTAGTGTTTACTGGGAGTGAATACACTGGTTTATTACAAGTTATTGATAATTTTTACAATGGTTGGGACTGGGCTGTTCTTATAGCGATTAGTTTGTGCACGTATGGGCTGGATGCGGTTGTGGTGTCAAACAGCAATTCTCGGGCTAGGGATCTCAGGTGGTAGTAGGAGCCGGTGTCGAGGATGGTGTAGAAGCTTCTTACCAAATTTGCAGATGAGGTCGTGGTGATGGTCAGTGAGAGTCGAAAGGGTCAGTGTGTTGAGCGCTTCTTGATATGTGGAGTAGAAAGGGGAGAGAATAATCTTGCATGCCCTCTTTTGCACTTTTTCTAGGTGTTTATGTTGTGTGGCATTTAGGGAGGAAGACCAGGTGGGGGAGGCATAGGTGAGCTTGGGAAGTATGAATGTACAGGTCACGATGCTGTTGTCTGCACTTTTCCTGTATCTGGCAGGCAGCACAGATCATGTCAATGGTGCCACATTGAGATTCTAGGAGGAAGTTTTCCGCCTCAGGAAGAAGTCTGCTTAGGGAGACTCGGGCGATAATCTTACCAGCTACAGACAGCAGCAAGATCCCGCGGTAGTTGCCACAGTCTGATAGGTCTCCCTTGTTCTTATATTGATGATGGCGGTATCTTTACAAGCTTGTGGGATTTCCTCCTTTTCCCATATATTTTCCAGGAGAGAGTGGAGACGGCTGGTAAGCAGAGGTCTTCCTGCTTTATACACCTCGGCTGGGATTCCATCAGGCCCTGAGGCTTTGTTATTTTTCATCTGTTTGATTACAGTAGCTACCTCATCAAGCGATCTCTTTCTCTGACAATTTTGTGGTCAATGAGATGCCAGTGTTAGGATCGTGAATGTTGCCATGAACCCTTGAACTTGTCGGCCTGCCTAAACAAGGTATTGGTGATAGTGAGGTTGTGTGCAGCACATTTACTGAGGAGGAGTAGGCCATTGGAATTACACTTGCCTAGTTCATTTCTCCCTATAATTCCCTGCTAAATGTCAGCATCTCTGCCAACTCTAGCATTGAAGTCACCATGGAGCACAACCTTATCTTCTCTAGGGATAGAGGTTAGCACTCTGTCATGGTCGGCTTTTTTTCTTTTTACACAGGGATTAGCCCACCTGGGCACAGGTCACTAACCCACATCGGGGCCTGGGGGGCGAAAATGTAATAATAATAATAATAATAATAATAATAATAATAATAATAATAATAATAATAATAATAATAATAACAATAATAATAATAATAATAATAATAATAATAATAATAATAATAAATAAAAAAATGAAAAAAAAATCAAAAGTGAGAAACAATATATGTATGTTGTGTTGTGTTGTCAATAGTAAGAGAAACAATTGAGACCCTGCAATTGTGTGTAAATGAGGCAGAAAGTCAGATCAGCAACCTGGGACTTGGTCACATATGGCAGCAGGGTCTACCATTAGACAACACATTATGCTTCCAATATCTTCCCAGGCGGTAGTACCTCCCTGTTTGGTAGCTGCCTACTACCTACTACCAAGGCATCCTTGTTGTTATCCTCTGCATCCAGTGTTGGGGCGTATGCACTTATGAAGAAGGCATGCATGAGTGATTCAGTGGGACTCTGAGCGTCATGAGGCGCTCGTTGATCCCAGCAGGCATTTCAGTTAGCCTGTGTAGGATGCATTGACGGGTGGCAAAGCCAACTCCATAAATGCGGTTTTTCTCTGCAGCAGGCTTACCCTTCCAGACCCCCGTTCTGTGAGTCAACCCTGTTCTGGGAGCCGGGACTCACTAATGGCTGCTATGTCGATGTTTTACCTAGCCAGCTCTTTTGCCACAAGGGCAGTTCTTCATTCAGGATGCGCATTTGTGCCAGTATCCAGAAGGGTCCAGACATTTCATGCAGCGACCATAAGAGGTTGTATGGTTTGTTTTTGTTTTGATCTGTGACTATGATTGTGTTTTCCACCGCAGAAGGATGACCTTACTGGGTGTGGTTGCCCAGTCAGGTTGGTTCTTTAGGCAGGCTGTGTTTAGGGCACCTTTTCTATCCCCCTCCCTATGTGGGGCGAGCTGAGTGGCTCCTTGAAAGGGCTGCTCAGTCGCACAGACAAGATCGGATTGCACTGCTGCCTAGATCCCAGTGCATAAACGACCATCTTATCTGTGCCGCCCATGTGCAGAGTTGTGACTAGAGACTCCCGGCAGTCATCTCTGCCTGTCCCCGTCTCCATAGGACTTTTGGGGTATAGGGGTTTTGATGATGATGAGAGGTAAGATGACCTGATAGATGGCTGCGCGTGAGTTGTTTTATGTGGTGAGGCAGGAGCGCAGGCTGCAACCACACATCTTGGCTCTCCCTTTTCCTGATCCAGTGGTGCAAGTGTTGCGACGACTGGGGAGAGGGAGAGTTGCTATGGACTGCCGATAGCTTAAGATTGTTGGGTTTCGCCTTAGTAGCCTGTCCGTCAGGCATTGCCTTCGTCTGCCGGTGTAGTCGTTGGGTTCCCATGGTTGTCACCTCTTCCGCCTATACTGCCGTAGGGGTCGTATTGGAGCTCTGTAAGCGTGTCTGCCTGATGCGGGGCTCCACCTCAGATTTTTCGTTCGGGGTTTACTCCCGTAGCCTTATACCTACCAAGGTTAATCCGCAAGGCAGTAGGACGTTCGTTGGTAGGTGCCAGGACGTGTCCACGTGCCATTGGGCCGATGCGCCGTCCATCTTGGGTCCACTGCTCCTCCGAGAGCCCCTGCTGGTCTAGGCTGGGCCCACGAGGCACCCAGCTACCGTGTGTTGCCAGGAGGAGGCACAGCAAGAGTCTTGATGGTAAAGACATAGAGACTGTTTACTGGCAGACGAAGACTTGCGCAAGTTGCTTCCTTGTTCAGTACGAGGGCTAGCCAGCAGCGGTAGCTGAAAGTGAGGTGTGGAGTAAGCAATGCTTCCACCTTAACACTAACATAATGCTGCCACACTAGATGCATTACACCACCCTGTGCACACACACACACACTGCATCAGCAACAAGAGAATATTGGTGATGTCTTTTGTGAGATAATAACAGTAATTTGCTCATTGTTGTCCAGGACTCACCATCTGTGGAAGCTCGATAAAAACTCACCCAGAAGAACAGAAAAACTGGTGAAGGAATGATTAATGAAGGAAACTGTCGGCAATTATGTTGTGGGTGATTCAACTGTCAGGGTTATTATCAGTCTTGTAACTAGGGTGGTTAAGAACTGGTTATTGGTCGCGTTAAGCTTCTATCAATGACTTATCCCCCACGCGGGAATATCATCCATTGGTTAGATCAGGAGAGACGTATACAGTGCTGTCCATGATGTTAAGATAAACGTGATACTGTATAGCATTTAATAGATCTCTCTCTCTATCTCTCTCTCTCTCTCTCTCTCCTCAGGTAAGGTGTAGAGCATCATCAAGGGCTAAACGAAGCTGTTGAAGTGTACATATGTGGGACGTGTATAGGAGTAATGTTGTGTGTGTGTGTGTGTGTGTGTGTGTGTGTGTGTGTGTGTGAACAAATATAGTATTAGAACAGTCTTATATCCACTCGGTCTCATAACTTGATCTAACTCCCCTAGACTAAACCTTCCCTTAACAAACTGCTAACCATAATTAACCTAACCTAACCTAACCTAACCTAACCTACCCGCTATGCTGCCTTACTATGAACATTTGGATTCATTTTCAGTTCCGGGTCCAAGAATTACTCAGGTAAATTCTGTGTAGTAATGAGTGACAGGTGTAGACTGTAGGGTGGAGCACTGTGTGATGGTGCTGTCAGGTGAGGCGAGGTGAGGTGTAGGTGAGGTGTATGGGTGAGGGGTAGGTGATGTGTGGGTGAGGGGTAGTTGAGGTGTGGGTGAGGGGTAGGTGATGTGAGGTGAGGTGTGATTTTATTTATATTTCATTTTTTGCCGCTTGCAGCGGCTACTTTATTGTGCACCCCACACGCATCCTGTGAGCGGTAGCGCAAAAGGATTACAGAGTAGGGTTTACAAAGGGTCATAATAATTAACCCCCGTTGTCAGGATATTATGGCACTGAATGTTACACAGTATTTCAAATACATTATTGTTTAGTTCTATACATAAAGGGTAACTTATTCACAACTGCGTGAGTACAGGCGTGTGAGGCAGTATGTCTGGCCTCACACTTTGCATTTAGTCTTGTTCACATCTGCTTGAGGAACATACTGCCAGAGGTACTTTTATCCTAACCTTAATCTAGCGGTTGGAACATAAGAACAAAAGAAAATAAGGAGTCTGCAATAGGCCGGTTGGCCTGTGCATGGCAGCTCCTGTCGAGAGTTACTACCACTCTCTATCATCCATGAATCTATCTAGCCTCCTTTAAAAACTTGCAAGCGTTCCAGCACTTACTACAAAGTTGCTAAGCTTGTTCCACTCGTCCAGCACCCTATTTGTGAACCAGTTCCTTCCTATCTCCCTCCTAAACCTAAAATTGTCCAACTTAAATCCGTTGCTCCGAGTCCTATCCTGCTCGGATAGTATAAGAACTTTATCTATATCGCCTTTATTGATTCCTTTCACCCACTTAAATACTTTTATCATATCTCCCCGCACTCTTCGTCTTTCTAGGGAATGCAAGCTTAGTTTCTTTAACCTATCTTGATATAGAAGGTTTCTAGTGATCTTGTTACTTGCTCCATATACATGTTTCACTTGATACATCTCATCATGGTAACCTATGGATCGACTAGTGCCTGTTTGCACTTATCTATTTGCGTCAAATTCATCAATAAGTTCCTTCCTAATTACAGTTTTAAGGGTTCTTTTTGACAGACCCAGATTGTATTCAACGGTGTCTTTGTTAGACGCGAGTTTGGAGAGGGCATCAACTCTGTCATGTTTTATGAGGCCTATGTGAGAGGGGATCCACAACAGTTTGACCCTGACACCCCGGTCAACAAGGCACGCATATTTGTGTCTGGCTTCAGAGACAAGAGCGTGGCAACTTGAGTCGAGGGTGTCAAGGGCAAGTAGTGAGGATAGAGAGTCAGTGATGATGAGACTGTCAGTAACAGTGGTTTCAATATATTTAATAGCTGTGAGTGTGGCAACTAATTCAGTTTGTAGAGTGGATGCCCAGTTGTTAATTCTAACGCCTTTCTCAATTATATTACCGTCAGGTTGAGTCACAACAATAGCACTTCCAGCCCTCCCACAGGCGGTGTTAAGAGATCCATCAGTGTAGATGGTCTGTGTGATATTATCATCAGTCTGTAGAGTGTGTATGTGTTCAAGAGCTCTCAATTTGGCAGTGTGTTGGAGATAAATGCTTTGTATAATTAATTTTTTAGGCGGATACGTCGGTATTGTGATATCGAAGGGAACTGTCCGCCAGGGTGGCAGGAAGCGCTGTTGTGTCTCAACTTTGTACAGGTGGTCTAGTCCAAACATCTTCATATGTGTAGCTGTAGTTTGGATCCATTTAGACTCAGTAGTCCCATGGTTCATACATTCTAGCAATTTTAAGGAAACGATGTTATCAGGATCACCACGCAGAAGCCTCAGGGCTATCATGAGGTTGACTTCAATTATTCTATCTTTAACACTGGGTATACCTAGTTCTTTCCTATTAAGTACTTTAGCGTTCATGGGACATCCTAGGATAATTCTGAGTGCTTTATTTTGCATTTTTTCGAGCTTGTCAATGCCTTTCCTGTCACGAATGACCAGGGCTGGTGCGTGGTAATCTATCAGAGATCTTATATAGCCTAGGTACATTGTTTTAACAATTCTAATATTAGCACCATAGTGCGGGCTGTACCCCGCTACACTTCTAAGAGGTCTCAGTCTGTCAGTACATTGGCGGGTTAGCTGTTGTATGGCAGGTAGGGTACAAGGGACGGAAACACCAAGATATTTAAAAGAAGAAACATAGTCAATAGTGTTGTTACCTATCTTGAACTTGGCGGGGCCGCGTTTGCGGTTACCAGCTTGTTTGTTGAACACCTTAGTTTTCTCTGTTGGTGATAATAAGACCGAGGTTCTCACAGGCTGTGTGTACAGTTAGCCAAAGATCCAGCGCCCCCACCCTGAGTCTCTTACTGGCAATTTTACCTGGCAATACTTGGTAAAGGAAAGCTGTATGTATAGGTGATTGTGATTGGTGGACCAATTTTCGGCTGCCTTACTGTCAGGATAAATATTAAACCTACTGGTACCTGTAAGCCCGGACCTACGGCCTAGAAAACAGTGCGTTAATGTTCGAAATAAGGCAAACAGAGTATTAGGTTTTATATCTAGAAGTATAAGTAACAAGAGTGCAGAGGTCTTATTGCAACTACATCTTGTGCTAGTCAGACCGCACCTCGATTATGCGGTTCAGTTCTGGTGCCCCTATTATAGAATGGATATCAATTCACTAGAGTCGGTGCAGCGAAGAATGACAAAAATGATTCGGGGACTTAGAAACCTTCCATATCAGGATAGGTTAAAGAAACTAAACTTGCATTCCCTAGAAAGACGAAGAGTGTGGGGAGATATGATAGAAGTATTAAAGTGGGTGAAAGGAATCAATAAAGGCGATATAGATAAAGTTCTTATACTATCCGAGCAGGATAGGACTCGGAGCAACGGATTTAAGTTGGATAAGCTTAGGTTTAGGAGGGAGATAGGAAGAAACTGGTTCACAAATAGGGTGGTGGACGAGTGGAACAAGCTTAGCAACTTTGTAGTAAGTGCTGGAACTCCGGAAAGTTTCAAAAGGAGGCTAGATAGATTCATGGATGATAGAGAGTGGTAGTAACTCTCGACAGGAGCTGCCATGCACAGGTCAACCGGCCTATTGCAGACTCCTTATTTTCTTATGTTCTTATGTTGTTATGATTGCTGGGTGAGCACTGCACAAATTATTGAATGTTCCCCGGGAGAAGGGAAGTAGAAATTGGAAAGCTTGCTTGCCAGCTTCAGGAGGAAAAAGGCAAAGGGAAAGAAACCCGTCAGGACTGGCAAAGGTAAACTGTTTTACTGAGTAACTATCAAACGTCAAAATTGACGTATATGATGAAATATAATAACTATAAATAAATACGAAATCATACAATTATATTATAATACAAACTTTTAATAATATTGTTTTACAGGTACACAAGAAATGTATGTGTCGAAATCGGCTTAACCACATTTTCCTCGATTTCCTCTTATTTTTTCTTAAGGAATAAATAATGAAGAAAGCTCCTGCTGTCTCTGCCAAATCCACACTTAAGTCGAAGAAAACGCAGGGAATAAGACGAGCACCGGCGAACACGCAGAATACAGAGAGCTTGTACTCGAATTACTCGTTCGGGCTAAGATGTTCAATTGAAGACCCGCCGTAACAAATACACATACCCCTCCACCCTCTTCCTACCCTCCACCTTACCCTCCACCGTCTTCCTACCCTCCACCCCACCTCACCCTCCACCTCACCTCACCCTTCACCTCCCTCCCTCCCTCCCATAGTTCCAGTTGTATTACGTGAAGGTAGAGCCAACCAGTGTGCCCTCCTGCCATATATGATGGCAATAATTAGAAGTAATATTAACTGACGTTTGTAAAAGATCTACCCAAACTCACTGTAAATATTTAAATTAGAAACTGCTCTTTAAAAAAGGCCAAAAACGACAGACTCAATATTTACCCGCCAAATTGGCAAGAAACCCGCCAGATTGAGCGGAAAACAGGCCAACTGGGAACATTGGTACCGGGTGGTGTAGAGTCGCTGGCAGACTGAAGAGCTCCACTGGGTTATGTACTGTAACTATCAATAGACGAACAGTACAATACAAGTAGATGATGAGAAACCTTGAGAAATAAGAGGTTTCAGTGGTGAGTCTCATAGTCCATAAATGAGAAACCAAGATGTCCCTAAAGAGGTGTTGTGAAAAAGTTTTTTAGTGAGGGATATATAACAGTGTGTGTGGAGGGTAGAGTTGGGGACAATATCATAAATGTATTGTAAGGAGAGAAGGAAACTCCCCGACGGAACGGTGAGGTTAGGTTAGGTTAGGTTAGGTTAGGTTAGGTTAAGTGAGAGAATTAATAGGTTAGGTTAGGTTAAGTGAGAGAGAATTAATAGGTTAGGTTAGGTTAAGTGAGAGAGAATTAATAGGTTAGGTTAGGCTAAGTGAGAGAGAATTAATAGGTTAGGTTAAGTGAGAGAGAATTAATAGGTTAGGTTAGGTTAAGTGAGAGAATTAATAGATATTGTTAAGACTTTATAATTCAAGGTTTATTATAGGTCTTGAGGGATTAAGACTAGATGAACAGTAGGTCCTGAGGGATTAAGACTAAATGAACAGTAGGTCCTGAGGGATTAAGACGAGATGAACAGTAGGTCCTGAGGGATTAAGACGAGATGAACAGTAGGTCCTGAGGGATTAAGACGAGATGAACAGTAGGTCCTGAGGGATTAAGACGAGATGAACAGTAGGTCCTGAGGGATTAAGACGAGATGAACAGTAGGTCCTGAGGGATTAAGACGAGATGAACAGTAGGTCCTGAGGGATTAAGACTAGATGAACAGTAGGTTTTGAGGGATTAAGACTAGATGAACAGTAGGTCCTGAGGGATTAAGACTTGGGAGTTAAGAGACATTGTTAGAGAAGCATAATGATCGGGTAATGATGAGAAACATAGATAAAATAGCACATGTATAGGAAGGCACCAGCGAGGCACCAAGTAATGAGAAAGGTGTTCACGTGTGCTAATGAGTCATGAGTATTGTCAGGTAGAATGTGTGTGTGTGTGTGTGTGTGAACCTTGACTGTGAGTTGGAAGCTAAGAAGTGGAACAGATAATTGGTTATTGTTAAAGCTAAAGGAATTAATATCGGTAGGTACAGTAATATTAAGGAGGAAAGATTGTCTCTTGAGTTGATAGGAGGTAAATAATTAATTACCTGAGTGATAAGTGAACAGGTGAGTTGGCTGTGTGCAATACTGAATAATGACTACACCTGTATCCATTACTGTAATTTTGTAATGATTAAAATAAACCAGATATGTATAAGTATTTCACTACTGTATGATATTGTTTATGATAGCGGCTGTTATCTTTGTTATACAGCGTCGAGATAACTGTCAAATGCATTCTTAAAATCTCTACTTACGAGAAAAATTCAGCCTACGATTCATTCAAAGTTGAGTTACATGATATAATTAATTCCCTCTTTTATATCCCGCTCCAATTCCTTAATTTCTATAAATCCTCAGGAAAAAAAAGTTAATATTTCCCTGAGCGTTATTTACCCCGGGATTCAGGTGGATAGTTCCGGGTCATGAAAACTGTTTATTTACCCCGGGATTGAGGTGGATAGTTCCGGGTCATGAAAACTGTTAATTAAACTTAATCCACAAATAATTGGATGTGTAATGATCCGTGGGCCAGGATTAATGTCATTACTGCTCACTATAATGGTGCTCATATAACGCCACCACCAGGAGGTTATATTTATACAATATAAAACCCGTTCATCACTCACCTCACCTTACCTTACCTTGCACTACCTTACCTTATACTTCTTTACCTTACCTTACCTTACCAACACAACACAACACAACATAACACTATTTGAGTCACTACTTGTAGAGGAGTAGGTCTGACTATTTCTTACTGAACCTTATCTCCCCACAGTGAGACTCAGACTAAACAGGTCATAATCTGAGGTTCCTGGCCATTGACAACTTTAATATATAACTGTGGATGGATGTATGTATGTATGTATGTATGTATGTATGTATGTATGTATGTATGTATATATGCGGCAGTACGTAGGATTTATTTAATTACTATTATAACTGGTGCTTCTGTGACATAAAACACTATGTATCAACCAAACAAATAATTAATTTAAGTCAACATAATGATCACCGCGTTAATGTACATATTTACTAGTGTTAAAATATTGAGCTAAAATTAAACTGAATGTCATGTTAGAGGACTCCCCCATATCATAGACTAATGATGTGTTTCTTTACAGGTGAGTGTGTGTACAGCAGCACACCTGGGACACGTGGGAGGTGAGTTTTACGTATCTGCCGGTCCTCCGGGTGACAGTGTAAGGTTGGATTTTGTTAGGTAAGGTAAGGTAAGGTAAGGTAAGGTAAGGTAAGGTAAGGTAAGGTTAGGTAAGGTAGGCGAGATACTTAACACAGGTCTAGGCAGTGTGGCGTAGTGAGTGTTATGGGTAAAGTGTTATGAACGGTACGTAATTTGTATAACACTTTCGACTGCATGAACCCTTGAGTACGATGGTATACTTAAGGGGTTGTCATCGTACTCGGGGTTTAATCATTATACTTCAGTTTGTTATCGTACTCAGTCGGTTAAATCATCGCACTTGTGGAATTGTCATCGTACTTAAGAGATTAAGGCATCGTACTTAAGAGGTTAAGGCATCGTACTCGAGAGGTTGTTATCGTATTCAAAGGGTCAAATCATTACGGTATCGTGGCTGAGCGGTCTAAGGCGCTGGTTTAAGGCCCCAGTCACCCTGGACCCCACCCTTTTCAGGTATTTTTTACACATAAACGACATAGATATCGGCGTAGACAGCAACATAAGTAAATTTGCTGATGACACTAAAATAGGGCGTGTTATTAAATCTGACGAGGACTCTACAAAACTACAGGAAGTTCTAAACATTTTTCGAATGGTCTGAAAAATGGCAGATGAAGTTTAATGTGAACAAATGTAAAGTACTTAGTCTAGGAGATGTAAACAGGGAAACCAGATACCAGATGAACAACGATGTTATAGAGAAATCTTACTGCGAAAAGGATTTAGGAGTAATGATAAGTAGGAATCTTAAACCAAGTAAACAATGTGTATTTGCTCGAAACAAGGCTAACAAAGTACTTGGGTTCATACAAGGAGTGTTAGTTACAAGACTAGCGAGGTCATCCTAAAACTATATCTTGTGCTTGTGAGACCTCACTTGGATTACACAGTTCAGTTCTGGTCACCGTACTGCAGAATGGATATAAAATCCCTAGAAAGAATTCAGAGGGGAATGACAAGAATAATCCCGGGCATTAGGAACCTTGAGTACAGAGACAGGTTAAAGCATCTTAATTTGCACTCCCTCGAGAGACGTAGAGTGAGGGGCGACATGATAGAGGTGTATAAATGGAAGTCAGGGTTAAACAAAGGGGACATTACAAAGGGACTCAAACTATCCAACCAGGAGCGAACTCGTAACAATGATTTTAAATTAGACAAATTCAGATTTAGGCGCGAGATAGGTAAACATTGGTTTGGAAATAGAGTAGTGGAAGAGTGGAACAAGTTACCAAACATCATCATTAACTCTAATACGCTGGACAGCTTCAAACACTGTAGGTTGGGTGGATATATGATTTGATTTTGATTTTGCCGCTTGCAGCGGCTACTTTATTGTGCACCCCACACTCATCCTGTGAGCGGTAGCGCAAAAGGATTACAGAGTAGGGTTTACAAAGGGTCATAATTAACCCCGGTTGTCAGGATATTATGGCACCGAAAGTTACACAGTATTTCATTTACATTATTTGTTTAGTTCTATACATAGAGGGTAACTTATTCACAAATGCGTGAGAACAGGCGTGTGAGGCAGTATGTCTGGCCTCACACTTTGTTATTCACATTTACGTGGGAGGTATTCAAGCACATTGCGTATTTGGTTCTGTACATGAGAACTGATATAGTTACTGAGTAAAAAGTGGATATAATCTTAATATGTCGGCTATCTTGCCATTAGAGATGAAGTGTTGTGCCATTTCACACAGTGTGCTTGGACCTGTCCCTAAAGGTTCTATCTTCACACAGTCGAGGATTTAGTAATTATGGGCCATATGTATGGCCACACACTTACATTTAGTTTTGTTTACATCTGCTTGAGAACATACTGCCAGAGGTACTTATATCCTAACCTTAATCTAGCGGTTACAACATCTTGTAATCTAGTGAGTGATAGGGTGTAAACAGGACTGCCCAGTAGGACCCACGCAGTGTCCTCCATCCTCATGTTGTTAAGGTCTTTATTATTATTATTATTTATTGGGCACCCCTGTGTCTCCTTTATCCCTGCTATACAGTCCAGTATGTGATCCAGTCTGGTCTACTCTAAATATATATCTACTGTATAACAACACTATAAGGTAGGCTTCTATAAGATCCTGTTCAACAAATTACAATAAGCTCACCGAGGAACATTGAAACTGACGCCAAACGTAGAAGAGAGAGAGAGAGAGAGAGACGTCTCTACACTATTGAGCGTAGTAAGTAAAGTCTCCCTGTCGCCGCCCATCAACACTACACCTTCACTTCCGTCTCTCATCTCCGCCGCCTGACACCCCTACCTTCTGCTCTACCACCCCTACCATTTTCTCCCTACCACCCCCTCCTCCCCACCACCCTTCCTCCTCCTCCCACCCCCTTCCTTCTCCTCCCCACTACCTCCCTACCACCTCCTCCTCCACCACCCTCCCCTCCCTCCCTACTCCCCTCCTTTCCACCATCCCTCCCCTTCCCGCCTCCTTACCTCCTCCACCACCCTCCTCCCTCACCATCTTCCTCCTCCACCATACCTCTCCTCCCTACCACCTCTCCTCCACCTCCCCCTCTTTCTCCCGCCTCCCCTACCACTCCTCCACCATACCCCCTCCTCCCTACCACCTCCTCCACCATCCTCTCTTCCCGCCTCACCACCTCTCCTCCCACCCCCTCCCTCTCTTCTCCTCGCCTCCCCTACCACCTCTCCTCCTCCACCATACCCCTCCCCTCTTCCCTCCTCCCCTACCACCTCCACCTGACAATTAAATTTAAACATGCTGACACTTGAGTTTACTCTTGCTGACACTTGTGTACACCTTTACGTAACTGCTGATAGTGAGGTTCACTCTTATTCAGATACAAAACAAAACTCATGCTGACACCTGAATGCAGAGGTTATGCTGACACTTCAATCTATATTTAATTGGGTACAAAAATCGCGGCTGACGGCTGTGTCCACAAATTCTCTGTTGAATTAATAATTCACCGATAAACAACTTTAGGTTTAATTCACACCAGAGACCCGACAAGGCTGAGCTCTCGTATGGTCAGATAAAGCTGTGTCCCACGTACTAGCGGTCTGAGACATCGAGCGACCACACTATTAAACACGCTACCTTGGTGTAGCGGACACACATACGTGAAGCGTTGGCCAGCGACCAGGAAGCAGGTACTAGACGCGCGACCAGGAAGCAGGTACTGGACGCGCGACCAGGAAGCAGGTACTAGACGCGCGACCAGGAAGCAGGTACTAGACGCACGACCAGGAAGCAGCGATCAAATATTTTGATAATCACTTCCTCAGCCGCACGAGTCCTCACACTCTACGCCAAAACTAAAGAAGGTTATACATTAATTTTCCACTGTTAACAGCTTCTCTCACATTCTTTCCAGAAGAATGTGAAGCATTGTTTATTCTTGAGGGCGCTGTGTTATTCTCAACTGTGCGCTCTTGAGTTGCATATGACTTTACGTCCAGACCTTCTGTGTCAGTAATGATGTTAGGGAAGAGTGTAGCACATTTACAATGTCAACAGCAGTATCTACCTTTATTTCAATAACTTCATTTAAAATTCTCCATTTACGTGTACAAATTCCCAAAGCAGACTCTACAACGCGCCTGACACGTGACAGTCTGTAATTATTATTTTTTCTTTGTTCAGAAAATTCCCAGGATAGTGTTCCAACTAATAAACACAGAGTGGGTAGACCTCGTCCCCAATCACAATATATTCTGGTGTACTCGTAAACCTTCTTTGGATCTTGACGAGGCTCCTTGTAAAGATGGTCAAATTCGCTTACTCCCATCCTCCTCTGATATATGGGATGGTTTTTCCTGGGCACCTCTGCGGGTACCACACGTTGAAAAGGAATATTTTCTAAAAGTGTCAGCAAACATCTGCGCTGAGTAGACGGCATGTTTACGCCGGGAAGATGCTGGCAGGTGGGACACAGGTCGCTCTCGAAAGTAGGTCGCGCGTCTATGCTCTGGTCGCTCGATGCCGCAGGAAGCTCGCACATGGGACATAGCCTAATATGTGTTGGTGTTAAGGTGTACTACTGTTGCAGTTGTGTTGCCGAGGTGGTAATAGTGTAGTAAGGAGTTGAAACACACTGGCGGTGAGAGAGAGACGTGTTGAGGGAGTAGTTACACACACACACACACACACACACACACACACACACACACAGTAGCTTTACTTCAGGCCGAAAATTTACTCTTGTGAGGAAGAGAAAGTTTCCTGGAAAGCCATCAGTGGCCAGACCGACTTCCTATCCTCACTGATTCCTTTCTAAAAAGCTTGGCAACTCAGCTGTTCACCGCCTCTCAAGTGAAGAAGTGGAGAGGGAGAGAGAGGGGGAACGAGGATGGAGTGTGTTGGTGAGAGGGAGAGCGAGGAGGCACTGTGCAAGTGAGAGGTAGAGCGAGGAGGCACTGTGCAAGTGAGAAGGAGAGCGAGGAAGGAGTGTGCAGCTGAGATATGTATAATGTGAGATGTGTAAGTAGATGAGGTGTGTGTGTGTGTGTGTGTGTAGGTTAGAAGGCTGTGCATATGACAAGGTGCAACACATACTGGGTGAATCCTCTCCAGCATTACTCAACAGGTGTCTCGGGGTCATCACAACACTCACTCAACCATTATAATGTGTAATAATGTTTGGCCTTTACCTGGTGTACTGGAGGTGTCATCTTGGCCTTTTTGGGGCTAGAAATGTTTATGTGGTCTTCTTCTTAACCCAACTGCTGCTATGGAGGAGGAGCAGTAGGGGGAGAAGGAGGAGGAGAAGAAAGATGAGATAAGGGAGAATAAACAGGATAGGGAAGAGAAGGAGAAGGAAGATGAGAAGGAGTTAAAGGAGGAGGAGGAGGGGGAGAGAGAAGAAGGAAGCATGGGGTAGAAGGTTGGGTGGAGGAAGAATGACTGAGATGAGGGAGAGTAAACAGGACAGGGAGCAGATGCCAGGGTAGTGAGGGAGCGATAACTGGTCACTGATTTATACTGACGCCCATTGATCAAGCCTGAGGGTCATAATGCCTCTCTCCCTCCCTCCTTCTCTCCCTTCCTCCCGCCCCCTCCTAACCCCTCCCTCCCTCCCTCCCTCCCCCTCCTTCTTGCCCAGCTCCTGAGGGGTTTGGTCTGAGTGCTTCACAGTATAGGTGTTGCCAGCGATGGTCAACAATGTGGTCATAGTGGTCCTGTTGTATGGTCCTGTTGTATGGTCCTGTTGTGTAGTCTAGTGGTCCTGTTGTATGGTCATAGTGGTCTATTATGGTCCTACTGTTTGGTCATACCGTGGTCCCTGTTGTATAGTCCTGTATGGTCCTTAATGGACCTGTTGTATCAGTCATAGTAGTCCTGTTGTATGGTCCTTGAAGTGGTCTATTGTATGGTCCTACTGTTTGGTCCTTAGTGGTCTGTTGTATGGTCCTACTGTATGGTCCTTAATGGACCTGTTGTATGGTCCTTAGTGGTCCTGTTGTATGGTCCTTAGTGGTCCTGTTATATGGTCCTTAGTGGTCTGTTGTATGGTGTAATGGACCTGTTGTATGAATCCTACTGTTTTGGTCATAGTAGTCCTATTGTATGGTCCTACTGTTTGGGTCATAGTGGTCTGTTGTATGGTCCTACTGTATGGTCCTTAATGGACCTGTTGTATAGTCCTTAGTGGTCCTGTTAGCATGGTCCTTAGTGGTCTGTTGTATGGTCCTTAGTAAAAATTCCTGTTACATGGTCTATGAGTGAATTCTACTGTATGGTCATAGTGGTCCTGTTATGTGGTCCTTAGTGGTCCTGTTCTTGTGGTCATAGTGGTCCTGTTGTAGCGGTCCTTAGTGGTCCTGTTGTATGGTCTTAGTGGTCTGTTGCTTGCTAATTCATAATGGACCTGTTGTATAGTCCTTAAGTGGTCTGTTATGTGGGTCTACTGTTTGGTGTAGTGTGGTCTGTTATGGTCTACTGTATGGTCCTTAATGGACCTGTTGTATAGTCCTTAAAGTGGTCCTGTTGTATGGTCATAGTGGTCCTGTTGTATGGTCCTTAGTGGTCCTACTGTATGATCCTTAGTGGTCCTGTTGTATGATCCTTAGTGGTCCTACTGTATGGTCCTTAGTGGTCCTACTGTATGGTCCTTAGTGGTCCTACTGTATGATCCTTAGTGGTCCTACTGTATGATCCTTAGTGGTCCTGTTGTATGATCCTTAGTGGTCCTGTTGTATGGTCCTTAGTGGTCCTGTTGTATGGTCCTTAGTGGTCCTGTTGTATGATCCTTAGTGGTCCTGCTGTATGATCCTTAGTGGTCCTACTGTATGATCCTTAGTGGTCCTGTTGTATGGTCCTTAGTGGTCCTACTGTATGATCCTTAGTGGTCCTACTGTATGATCCTTAGTGGTCCTACTGTATGATCCTTAGTGGTCCTGTTGTATGGTCCTTAGTGGTCCTGTTGTATGATCCTTAGTGGTCCTACTGTATGGTCCTTAGTGGTCCTGTTGTATGATCCTTAGTGGTCCTACTGTATGGTCCTTAGTGGTCCTACTGTATGATCCTTAGTGGTCCTGTTGTATGATCCTTAGTGGTTTGGTCCTTAGTGGTCCTGTTGTATGTCCTAACAGCGGTCCTTAATGGACCTGTTGTGGTTGTCCTTAGTGGTCCTGTTGTATGGTCCCTGTGGTCCTGTTGTATGGTCCCTTGGGGTGGTCCTGTTGTATGGTCCCCATGGTCCCACTGCATGGTCCTTAGTGAACCTGTTGTGGTGGTCCTTAGTGGTCCTGTTTTATGTCCCACTGTTTGGTCCTGTTGTATGGTCCTTAGTGGTCCAACTGTATGTATCCTTAGTGGTCCTGTTAAAGGTCCTTAGTGATCCTACTGTATGGTCCTTAGTGATCCCACTGTATGGTCCTTAGTGATCCCACTGTCCTTAGTGGTCCCACTGTGTGGTCCTTAGTGGTCCTACTGTATGGTCCCAGTGATCCCACTTGTATGGTCCTAGTGATCCCACCAGAAGTGGTCCTTAGGTGGTCCCACTGTATGGTCCTTAGTGGTCCCACTGTATGGTCCTTAGTGGTCCTGCATCGTATGGTCCTTAGTGATCCCACTGTATGGTCCTAGTCCCACTGTATGGTCCTTAGTGGTCCTACTGTATGGTCCTTAGTGGTCCTGTTGTATGGTCCTTAGTGGTCCCACTGCATGGTCCCAGTGGTCCTGTTGTATGGTCCTTAGTGGTCCCAATCACTGCATGGTCCTTAGTGGTCCCACTGCATGGTCCCAGTCCTGGTTGCATGGTCCCTTAGCGGTCCCACAGGCGGTCCCAGGTCCTGTTTCTGTATGGTCCTTAGTGGTCCCAATACCAGTATGGTCCTTAGTGATCCTACTGCAGGTCCTTAGTGGTCCCACTGTATGGTCCCTAGTGGTCCCACTGCATGGTCCCTAGTGGTCCCACTGTATGGTCCTTAGTGATCCTGGTTGTATGGTCCTTAGTGGTCCCACTGTATGGTCCTTAGTGGTCCTGTTGCATGATCCCTATGGCCTCCACTGTATGGTCCTTAGTGGTCCTGTTGTATGGTCCCTTAGTGATCCTGTTGTATGGTCCTTAGTGGTCCCAACTGTATGGTCCTTAGTGATCCCATCGGGCGGTCCCCAGCGATCCCACTGTATGGTCCTTAGTGATCCTGTTGTATGGTCCTGCATCCCACTGTATGGTCCTTAGGGCGGTCCCACTGCATGGTCCTTAGTGGTCCTGCTTGTATGGTCCCTTAGTGGTCCTGTTGTATGGTCCCTTAGTGGTCCTGTTGTGTATGGTCCTTAGTGGTCCTGTTGTATGAGATCCTTAGTGGTCCTTGGGCTGTATGGTCCCTTAGTGGTCCTATTGCATGGTCCTTAGTGGTCCTGCTGTATGGTCCTTAGTGGTCCTGCTGTATGGTCCTTAGTGGTCCTCACTGTATGGTCCTTAGTGGTCCTGTTGTATGATCCTGTGTCCTGTTGTATGGTCCTTAGTGGTCCTACTGTATGATCCTTAGTGGGTCCTACTGTATGATCCTTAGTGGTCCTATTGTATGGTCCTTTAGTGGTCCTGCTGTATGGTCCTTAGTGGTCCTGCTGTATGGTCCTTAGTGGTCCTTTGTATGGTCCCTAGTGGTCCTACTGTGCGGTCCTTAGTGGTCCTGTTGTAAGATCCCTTAGTGGTCCCAAGGTTGTATGGTCCTTAGTGGTACTGTTGTATGGTCCCCAGTGGTCCTCCCGTGGCGGTCCTGGTGGTCTACTGTGGTCCTTAGTGGTCCTGTTGTATGATCCTTAGTGGTCCTGTTGTATGGTCCTTAGTGGTACTGTTGTATGGTCCTTAGTGGTAATGTTGTGTATGGTCCTTAGTGGTCCTGTTGTATGATCCTTAGTGGTACTGTTGTATGGTCCTTAGGTACTGTTGTATGGTCCTTAGTGGTACTGTTGTATGAGATCCTTAGTGGTACTGTTGTAGGTCCTTAGTGGTCCTGCTGTATGATCCTTAGTGGTCCTGTTGTATGGTCCTTAGTGGTCCTGCTGTATGATCCTTAGTGGTCCTACTGTATGGTCCTTAGTGGTCCTGTTGTATGATCCTTAGTGGTCTCCATGGTCCTTAGTGGTCCTGCTGTATGATCCTTAGTGGTACTGTTGTATGATCCTTAGTGGTACTGTTGTGGATCCTTAGTGGTACTGTTGTATGATCCTAGTGGTACTGTTGTATGATCCTTAGTGGTCCTGCTGTATGATCCTTAGTGGTTGGTCCTAGTGGTCCTGTTGTATGATCCTTAGTGGTACTGTTGTATGGTCCTTAGTGGTACTGTTGTATGATCCTTAGTGGTCCTGTTGTATGGTCCTTAGTGGTCCTGTTGTATGATCCTTAGTGGTACTGTTGTGGTCCTTAGTGGTACTGTTGTATGGTCCTTAGTGGTACTGTTGTATGGTCCTTAGTGGTCCTGTTGTATGGTCCTTAGTGGTCCTGTTGTATGATCCTTAGTGGTACTGTTGTATGGTCCTTAGTGGTCCTGTTGTATGGTCCTTAGTGTCCTGTTGTATGGTCCTTAGTGTCCTGTTGTATGATCCTTAGTGGTACTGTTGTATGGTCCTTAGTGGTCCTGTTGTATGGTCCTTAGTGGTCCTGTTGTATGGTCCTTAGTGGTCCTGCTGTATGATCCTATTGGTCCTTGTATCCTAGTGGTCCTGCTGTATGGTCCTTAGTGGTCCTACAGATCCTTAGTGGTCCTGCTGTATGATCCTTAGTGGTATGTTGTATGATCCTTAGTGGTACTGTGTATGATCCTTAGTGGTACTGTTGTATGATCCTTAGTGGTCCTGTTGTATGTCCTTAGTGGTTGTATGATCCTTAGTGGTACTGTTGTATGGCCTTAGTGGTCCTGTTGTATGGTCCTTAGTGGTCCGTTGTATGGTCCTTATATGTTGTATGGTCCTTAGTGGTCCTGTTGTATGATCCTTAGTGGTCCTGCTGTATGATCCTTAGTGGTCCTGTTGTATGGTCCTTAGTGGTACTGTTGTATGGTCCTAGTGTCCTGTTGTATGATCCTTAGTGGTCCTGCTGTATGATCCTTAGTGGTCCTGTTGTATGGTCCTTAGTGGTCCTGCTGTGATCCTTATGGTCTGTATGGTCCTTAGTGGTCCTGCTGTATGATCCTTAGTGGTCCTGTGTATGATCCTTAGTGGTCCTGTTAATCCTTAGTGGTACTGTTGTATGGTCCTTAGTGGTCCTGCTGTATGATCCTTAGTGGTCCTGGTATGATCCTGTTGTATGGTCCTTAGTGGTACTGTTGTATGATCCTTAGTGGTCCTGCTGTATGATCCTTAGTGGTACTGTTGTATGGTCCTTAGTGGTCTGTTGCTGTATGATCCTTAGTGGTCCTGCTGTATGGTCCTTATGGTAATTGTTGTATGTCCTAGTGGTACTGTTGTGCATGATCCTAGTGGTCCTGCTGTATGATCCTAGTGGGCATTTGTCGTATGGTCCCTTATGGTCCTACTGTATGGTCCTTAGTGGTACTGTTGTATGATCCTATGGTACTGTTGTATGATCCTTAGTGGTCCTGTTGTATGGTCCTTAGGTACTGTTGTATGATCCTTAGTGGTACCTGTTGTATGATCCCAGTGGTCCTGCTGTATGGTCCTTAGTGGTCCTGTTGTATGGTCCTTAGTGGTCCTACTGTATGATCCTTAGTGGTCCTGCTGTATGGTCCTTAGTGGTACTGTTGTATGGGTCCTTATGGTACTGGTTGTATGATCCTTATAGTGGTCCTGCTGGTATGATCCTTAGTGGTACTGTTGTATGGTCCTTAGTGGTACTGTTGTATGATCCTTAGTGGTCCTGTTGTATGATCCTTAGTGGTACTGTTGTATGGTCCTTAGTGGTCTTTACTGTATGGTCCTTATGGTCCCACATGATCCTTAGTGGTCCTGCTGTATGATCCTTAGTGGTACTGTTGTATGATCCTAGTGGTCCTGGGTTGTATGATCCTTAGTGGTACTGTTGTATGGTCCTAGTGGTCCTGTTGTATGGTCCTTAGTGGTACTGTTGTATGATCCTAGTGGTCCTGTTGTGTATGATCCTGAAGGGTACTTGTTGTATGGTCCTTAGTGGCACTGTTGTATGATCCCTATGGTACTGTTGTATGGTCCTTAGTGGTCCTGTTGTATGGTCCTTAGTGGTACTGTTGTATGGTCCTTAGTGGTACTGTTGTGGGCGGTCCTTAGTGGTCCTGTTGTATGGTCCTTAGTGGTACTGTTGTATGATCCTTAGTGGTACTGTTGTATGGTCCTTAGTGGTCCTGTTGTATGGTCCTTAGTGGTACTGTTGTTGTATGGTCCTTATGGTCCTGTTGTATGATCCTTAGTGGTCCTGTTGTATGGTCCTTAGTGGTAATTGTTGTATGATCCTTAGTGGTCCTGCTGTATGATCCTTAGTGGTACTGTTGTATGGTCCTTAGTGGTAATTGTTGTATGATCCTTAGTGGTACTGTTGTATGGTCCTTAGTGGTCCTGTTGTATGGTCCTTAGTGGTACTGTTGTATGGTCCTTAGTGGTACTGTTGTATGGTCCTTAGTGGTCCTGTTGTATGGTCCTTAGTGGCAATTGTTGTATGATCCTAGTGGTACTGTTGTATGGTCCTTAGTGGTCCTGTTGCATGGTCCTCATGGTACCTGTTGTATGGTCCTTAGTGGTCCTGTTGTATGATCCTTAGTGGTCCTGTTGTATGGTCCTTAGTGGTCCTGTTGTATGGTCCTTAGTGGTACTGTTGTATGATCCTTAGTAGTCTGTTGTATGATCCTTAGTGGTCCTGTTGTATGGTCCTTATGGTACTGTTGTATGGTCCTTAGCGGTCCTGTTGTATGGTCCTTAGTGGTCTACTGTGTTGTCCTTAGTGTACTGTTGTATGATCCTTAGTGGTACCTGTTGTATGATCCTTAGTACTGTTGTATGATCCTTAGAAAGTCCTGCTGTATGATCCTTAGTGGTACTGTTGTATGGTCCTTAGTGGTCCTACTGTATGATCCTTAGTGGTCCTGCTGTATGGTCCTTAGTGGCACTGTTGTATGGTCCTTAGTGGTACTGTTGTATGATCCTTAGTGGTCCTGGGTTGTATGATCCTTAGTGGTATCACTGTTGTATGGTCCTTAGTGGTCCTACTGTATGGTCCTTAGTGGTACTGGTTGTATGATCCTTAGTGGCAATTGTCATGGTCCTTAGTGGTCCTGTTGTATGGTCCCAGGGTACTGTTGTATGGTCCTAGTGGTCCCTGCTTGTATGTGTAGATCCTTTAGTGGTCCCAGTGGTTGTATGGTCCTTAGTGGTCCTGTTGCATGGTCCTTAGTAAGTACCAAGGTATGATCCTTCTTAGTGGTACTGGGCCAGGCTGTCCCTTAGTGGTCCTGTTGTATGATCCTAGTGGTCCTACTGTATGATCCTTAGTGGTCCTGCTGTATGATCCTTAGTGGTCCTGCTGTATGATCCTAGTGGTACTGTTGTATGATCCTTAGTGGTACTGTTGTATGGTCCTTAGTGGTCCTGTTGTTGTATGGTCCTTAGTGGTCCTGCTGTATGATCCTTAGTGGTCCTGCTGTATGATCCTTAGTGGCACTGTTGTATGGTCCTTGTGGTCCTGCTGTATGATCCTTAGTACTGTTGTATGATCCTTAGTGGTACTGTTGTATGGTCCTTAGTGGTCCTGTTAGCGGTCCTTAGTGGTCCTGCTGTATGATCCTTAGTGGTCCTGCTGTATGATCCTTAGTGGTACTGTTGTATGGTCCTTAGTGGTCCTGTTGTATGGTCCTTAGTGGTACTGCTGTATGATCCTTAGTGGTCCTGCTGTATGATCCTTAGTGGTACTGTTGTATGGTCCTTAGTGGTCCTGCTGTATGATCCTTAGTGGTATCGTTGTATGATCCTTAGTGGTACTGTTGTATGGTCCTAGTGGTCCTTGCTGTATGATCCTTAGTGGTCCTGGGTTGTATGATCCTTAGTGGTACTGTTGTATGACTTGGGGTGGTACTGTTGTATGGTCCTAGTGGTCCTGCTTGTATGGTCCTTAGTGGTCCCATGTATGAGATCCTTAAAGGTGGTCCTGCTGTATGATCCTTAGTGGTACTGTTGTTGTATGATCCTAGTGGTACTCTGTTGTATGATCCTTAGTGGTAATTGCTAAAGGGTCCTTAGTGGTCCCTGCTAGAAGTGGTCCTTAGTGGCAAATTGTTGTATGATCCTTAGTGTCCCATGTATGATCCTTAGTGGTACTGTTGTATGATCCTGGGTGGTACTGTTGTATGGTCCTTAGTGGTCCTACTGTATGGATCCTAGTGGTCCTGTTGTATGATCCTTAGTGGTAATTGTTGTATGATCCTTAGTGGTACTGGGTTGTATGGTCCTTAGTGAACCTGCTGTATGACCCTTAGTGGTACTGTTGTATGATCCTTAGTGGTACTGTTGTATGATCCTAGTGGTACTGTTGTATGGTCCTTAGGTCCTGTTGATCCTTAGTGGTCCCAGCTGTATGATTCCTTAGTGGTATCGTGTTGTGGCTGTCCTTAGTGGTCCTGTTGTATGATCCTTAGTGGTACTGTTGTATGGTCCTTAGTGGTCCCAAGGTATATGATCCTTAGTGGTACTGTTGTATGGTCCTTAGTGGTCCTATAGAAGTGATCCTTAGTGGTACTGTTGTATGATCCTTAGTGGTACTGTTAAAGGGTCCTTAGTGGTCCTGTTGTATGGTCCTTAGTGGTCCTGCTGTATGATCCCAGTGGTCCTGGGTTATGATCCTTAGTGGTACTGTTGTATGGTCCTAGTGGTCCTGTTGTATGGTCCTTAGTGGTACTGTTGTATGGTCCTTAGTGGTACTTGCTTGTATGATCCTTAGTATGGTACTGTTGTATGGTCCTTAGTGTCCTGTTGTATGGTCCTTAGTGGTCCTGTTGTATGATCCTAGTGGTACTGTTGTATGATCCTTAGTGGTACTGTTGTATGATCCTTAGTGGTACTGTTGTATGGTCCTTAGTGGTCCTGTTAAAGGATCCTTAGTGGCACTATATTGTATGATCCTTAGTGGTACTGCTTGTATGGTCCTTAGTGGTCCTGTGGTTGTATGATCCTTAGTGGTACTGTTGTATGATCCTTAGTGGTACTGTTGTATGGTCCTTAGTGGTCCTGTTGTATGATCCTAGTGGTACTGTTGTTGTGGCGATCCTTAGTGGTACTGTTGTATGGTCTTTAGTGGTCCTGTTGTATGATCCTTAGTGGTACTTGTTGTATGATCCTTTGGTGGTACTGTTGTATGATCCTTAGTGGCACTGTTGTATGATCCTTAGTGGTACTGTTGTATGGTCCTTAGTGGTACTGTTGTATGGTCCTTAGTGGTCCTGTGTTGTATGATCCCTTAGTGGTACTGTTGTATGATCCTTATGGTACTGTTGTATGGTCCTTAGTGGTACTGTTGTATGATCCTTAGTGGTCCTGTTGTATGATCCTTAGTGGTCCTATGTTGTATGGTCCTTAGTGGTACCTGTTGTATGATCCCTTAGTGGTACTGCTGTTATATCCCAGGTACTACAGGCGGACATCCTAGTGGTACTGTTGTATGGTCCTTAGTGGCATTGTTGTATGGTCCTTAGTGGTACTGTTGTATGATCCTTAGTGTCCTGTTGTATGTATCCTTAGTAATTGTTGTATGATCCTTAGTGGTACTGTTAAGATCTTAGGTACTTTGCTTGTATGATCCATGGTACTAAGGTTGTATGGTCCTTAGTGGTCCTGTTGTATGGTCCTTAGTGGTACTGTTGTATGATCCTTAGTGGTCCTGCTGTATGATCCTTAGTGGTACTGTTGTATGATCCTTAGTGGTACTGTTGTATGGTCCTGGTGGTCCTACTGTATGATCCTTAGTGGTCCTGTTGTATGATCCTTAGTGGTACTGTTGTATGATCCTTAGTGGTCCTGTTGTATGATCCTTAGTGGTCCTGTTGTATGATCCTTAGTGGCACTGTTGTATGATCCTAGTGGTCCTGTTGTATGATCCTTAGTGGTCCTGCTGTATGGTCCTTAGTGGTACTGTTGTATGATCCTTAGTGGTACTGTTGGTATGATCCTTAGTGGTACTATATATGATCCTAGTGGTAATTGTTATATGGTCCTTAGTGGCATTGCTATGATCCTTAGTGGTCCTGCTGTATGATCCTTAGTGGTACTGTTGTATGGTCCTTAGTGGTACTGTTGTATGGTCCTTAGTGGTCCTACTGTATGATCCTTAGTGATCCTGTTGTATGGTCCTTAGTGGTACTGTTGTATGATCCTTAGTGGCACTCGTTGTATGGTCCTTATTGGTCCTACTGTATGATCCTTAGTGGTCCTGCTGTATGATCCTTAGTGGTCCTGTTGTATGATCCTTAGTGATACTGTTGTATGGTCCTTAGTGGTCCTACTGTATGATCCTTAGTGGTCCTGTTGTATGGTCCTTAGTGGTACTGTTGTATGATCCCTTAGTGGTCCTGTTGTATGATCCTTAGTGGTACTGTTGTATGATCCTTAGTGGCAATGCCAGCGATCCTTAGTGGTCCTGTTGTATGATCCTTAGTGGTACTGTTGTATGATCCTTAGTGGTCCTGCTGTGTATGATCCTTAGTGGTCCTGTTGTATGGTCCTTAGTGGTACTGTTGTATGATCCTTAGTGGTCCTGCTGTATGATCCTTAGTGGTCCTGCTGTATGATCCTTAGTGGTCCTGTTGTATGGTCCTTAGTGGTATTGTTGTATGATCCTTAGTGGTACTGTTGTATGATCCTTAGTGGTCCTACTGTATGGATCCTTAGTGGTCCCATAGATGATCCTTATAGTGGTCCTGTTGTATGGTCCTTAGTGGTCCCATGTTGTATGATCCTTAGTAGTGGTGCATTGTTGTATGATCCTTAGTGGTACTGTTGTATGGTCCTTAGTGGTACTGTTGTATGGTCCTTAGTGGTACTGTTGTTGTATGGTCCTTAGTGCGGTACTGTTGTGAGATCCTTAGTGGTCCTGCTGTATGATCCTTAGTACTGTTGTGAGATCCTATACTGTTGTATGGTCCTTAGTGGTCCTACTGTATATCCTTAGTGGTACTGTTGAAGTATCCTGGCAAAATGTTTAATCCTTAGTGGTACTGTTGTATGGTCCTTAGTGGTACTGTATGATCCTTAGTGGTCCTGCTGTATGATCCTTAGTGGTACGGTTGTATGATCCTTAGTGGTTTCTGTTGTATGGTCCTTGGTGGTCCTGTTGCATGATCCTTAGTGGTACTGTTGTATGAGATCCTTAGTGGTACTGTTGTATGGTCCTTAGTGGCCCTACTGTATGATCCTTAGTGGTCCTGTTGTATGGTCCTTATGGTATCACTAAGTTGTATGGTCCTTAGTGGTCCTGCTGTATGATCCTTAGTGGTACTGTTGTATGATCCTTAGTGGTACTGTTGTATGGTCCTTAGTGGTCCTACTGTATGATCCTAGTGGTACTGTTGTATGGTCCTTAGTGGTCCCACAGTATGATCCTTAGTGGTCCTATGTTGTATGATCCTTAGTGGTACTGTTGTATGGTCCTTTAGTGGTCCTACTGTATGGTCCTTAGTGGTCCTACTGTACATCCTTAGTGGTCCTGTTGTATGGTCCTTAGTGGTACTGGGTTGTATGATCCTTAGTGGTCCTTGCTGTATGATCCTAGTACTGTTGTATGATCCTTAGTGG
>NW_024739520.1:0-37726 GCF_018991925.1 Homarus americanus
GGTGGGGAGTGTCAGAGGTGCACCTGGGAGTGTCAGGTGAGCAACAGAGAATGCCATAGGTGTAACTGGGAGGCAGGAGGTGTAACTGGGAGGTCAGAAGTGTACCTGGAGTGTCTGAGGCACCAGAGTGTCGGAGGCAAAACAGGGAGTGTCAGAGAATCTGAGCCAGAGGAGTACCTGGGAGCAAGTTTAGGATGTACCAGGAGCACAGAGGAGCACGGGAGCAAGCCAGAGGCACCCGGGATGCCTGAGGTACATGGAGGTCAGAGGTGTAATGGCAGTGTCAGCTGAGTAACAGGGAGCACAGAGGTGTCCTCGGGAGACCAGGAGGTGTACCTGGGAGTGTCAGAGGTACCTGGGAGAGTCCGAGGTGTACCTGAGCGAGGTACTAGGGAGTATCGAGGTGTACCTGGGGCCAGAGGTACCTGGGAGCACAGAGGTACCTGGCAGTGTCAAGAGGTGTACCTGGGAGCAGTCAGAGATGTACCTGAGAGTGTCAGAGGTGTACCCAGGGCGGACATGTACCTGGGAGTGTCTGAGGAGCACCAGGAAGTCTGTGAGCACGGGAGTGCTGAGAGATGGACCTTGGAGTGTCAGAGGTGTACCTGGGAGTGTCAGAGTTGTACCTGGGAGGCCAGAGGTACCTGGGAGTGTCGGAGGTACCTGGGAGTGTGAGAGGTGCACTGGGAGTGTCTGAGGTGACCTGGGAGGACTGAGGTGTACCTGCTGTCTGAGGTTCACCCGGCAGTGTCACCTGAGGGGTACTTGGGAAATGGCAGAACCAGGAATGTAAGAGGTGCAACCTGGGAGTGCACAAGGTGTACCTGGGAGTGTCAGAGGTACCATGGAGTGTCAGAGGAGTACCTAGAGTGCTCTGAGGTGTACTGGGAATGTCAGAGGTACCTGGGAGGTCAGAGGTGTACCTGGCAGATGTGAGGAGTACCTGGGAGTGTCAGATGTATCTGGGAGTGTCTGGGGTGTACCTGGGAGAGGTACCTGGGAGTGTCAGAGGATACATGTGAGCATCAGAGGCACCTGGGAGCTGCAGGTGTACCTGGGAATGTCAGAGAGGTGTACCTGGGACCGGGTCGGGGACCTGGGAGTGTCGGAGGTGTCCCTGAGAGTGTCAGAGGTACCTGGGAGTGCCAGAGGTGTACCTGGGAGAGTCAGGTGGTACCTGGAGGTCAGGTAAGGCTCAGGAGGTCAGAGGAGTACCTGGGAGGTTGGAGAGGTATCTGGAGAGTGACAGAGGTGTACCTGGGAGGCCTGAGGTGTACCTGGGAGCAAGGGAAGATGTAGGAGGTTGTGGGTGTGCTCAGGGAGGCCAGAGGAGACCTGGGAGGCCGGAGGAGCACCTGGGAGTGCAGGGTGCACCTGGGAGGCCGGAGGTGTACCTGGGAGTGTCGGAGGTGCACCTGGGATTGAGGTGGGTACCTGGGAGTGTCAGGAGGTGTACCTGGCAGTGTCAGAGGTGCCTGAAGCACAGAGATGTACCTGGGAGTGTCAGGAGGTACCTGGAGGCCAGTGGAGTACCAGGAATGTCAGTGGAGCACCGGGAGTGTCTGAAGGTACTGGGAGGTCAGAGGTGTCCTGGGAGGCCGGAGGTACCTGGGAGGTCTGAGGTGTACCTGGGAGTGGCGAGGCATACAGAGGACAGGTGTTCAGGGAATGTCTGGGGGAGTACCTGGGAGGTCAGAGGAGTACTGGGAGTGCCAGGGGTGTACTTGAGTACAGAGGGTGTACTGGGAGGTCAGAGGTACCTGGGAGTGCCTGAGTGTACCTGGGAGAGCGGTGGTGTACCTGGGAGGCCAGGTGAGTACCAGGAGGTCAGAGGAGTACCTGGGAGAGCCAGGAGTACTGGGAGGCCTGAGGTGTACCTGTGAGGCATGAGGTACCTAGGAGCAAGCCAGGTGTTTTCAGGAGTGTCAGAGGAGCACCTGGGAGTGCCAGAGGAGCACCTGGGAGGTCAGAGGAGTACCTGGGAGGCCTGAGGTGTACCTAGAGAGTCAGTGGTGTACCTGGGAGCATGGTGAGTACCAGGAATGCCAGAGGAGTACCTGGGAGGCTGGGAGGTGTACCTGGGAGCACAGAGGTACCTGGGAGTGTCAGAGGGTGTACCTGGGAGGTCAGGTACCTGGGAATGTCAGGGGTGAACTGGGAGCAAGCTGGAGGGTAACTGGGAGTGTGAGAAGTGTACCTGGAGTGTCTGAGGTGTACCTGGGAGGCCAGAGGTGTACCTGGGAGTGTCTGAGGTGTACCTGTGAGTGAATGAGGTACCCAGGAGGCCAGGTGTGTTCCCAGGAGGTCAGAGGAGTACCTGGGAGTGTCAGGGGGTGTACCTGGGAGCAAGCCAGAGGTGTACCTGGGAGTGTCAGAAGTGTACCTGGTAGTGTCTGAGGTGTAACTGGGAGAGCGGGGTGGTGCACCTGGGAGCGTCAGGTGAGTAACAGGAGTGTCAGAGGAGTACCTGGGAGGTCAGAGGTGTACCTGGGAGTGTCAGGGTGTACCTGGGAGTGTCTGAGGTACCCAGGAGGTGCATGAGGTGTACCAGGAGTGTCAGGTGTGTTCCAGGGAGTGTCAGAGGAGCACCTGGGAGCTCAGAGTTGTGACCTGTAGTGCTCAGAGGTGTACCTGGGCATCAGGTGTACCCGGGAGTGTCACAGGTGTACCTGGGAGGCCAGAGAACCAGAAGTGTGAGGAGGTGCACTGGGAGTGTGCAAGAGGACCAAAGGGAGGTACCAGGAGTGTCAGAGGAGTACCTAGGGAGGTCAGAGGTGTACCTGGGAGGCCCGAGGTGTACCTGGAGAGGTTGGGGTGTACCTGGGAACACAGGTAACTGGGAGCAATGGGAGGTGTAACTGGGAGGAGAAGTACCTGGGAGGCCTGAGGCACTGGGAGGTCGGAGGTGTACCAGGGAGTGTCAGAGGTGTACCTGGGAGTGTCAGAGGTGTGACCTGGGAGGCCAGGGTGCACCAGGAGGTCAGTGGAGCACCTGGGAGTGACAGAGGTGTACCTGGGAGTGTCGGAGGTGCAACATGGATTGTCGAGTGTACCTGGCAGTGTCAGCGGTGTACCTGGGAGTGTCAGAGGTGTTCCTGGGAGGTCTGAGGTGTACCTGGGGGTGCTGAGGTACCTGCGAGTGTCTGAGGTGTACCCGGGAGTGCCTGAGGTTCACCTGGCAGTGTCTGGAGGTGTACTGGGAATGTCAGGAGAACCAGAAGTGTAAGAGGTGTACCTGGGAGGCCAAAGGTACCTGGGAGCACAGAGGTACCATGGAGTGTCAGAGGAGCACCAAGAGTGCTGAGGGGGCACGGAGGTGTACCTGGGAGGTCAGAGGTGTACCTGGCAGCAGCAGAGTACCTGGGAGTGTCAGGATGCATCTGGGAGTGTCTGGGGGTGTACCTGGGAGGCCAGAGGTGTACCTGGGAGAGGTCAGAGTATACATGAGCATGAGAGGTGAACCTGGGAGTGTCTGAGGGGTACCTGGGAGGCCAGAGGTGTACCTGGGAGTGTCAAAGGTGGACCTGGGAGTGTCGGAGGTGTTCCCTGAGAGTGTCAGAGGTGTACCTGGGAGTGCCAGAGGTACCTGGGAGAGTCATGGTACCTGGGAGGTGTAAGTACCAGGGAGGCCAGAGGAGTACCTGGAGTGCTAGGAGGTGTACCTGAGAGTGACAGAGGTGTACCTGGGAGTTCGAGGTACCTGGGAGGTATGAGGTGTACCTAGGGAGGTTGGGTGTTTCAGGAGTGTCAGAGTAGTACCTGGGAGTGTGAGGAGTACCTGGGAGTGTCAGGGGTGTACCTGGGAGTGTCAGAGGTGTACCTGGAAGTGTCAGAGGTGTACCTGGGAGGCCACAGGTGTACCTGGGAGTGTCAGAGGTGTACCTGGCAGTGTCTGAGGTGTGCCTGGAAGTGTCAGAGATGTACCTGGAGCAGTCAGAGGTGTACCTGGAGGTGGAGCACCAGGAATGTGGGTGAGCACGGGAGTGTCTGGAGGTACCTGGGAGGTCAGAGGCCATGGAGTGTCAGAGGAGTACCTAAGAGTGTCTGAGGTGTACCTGGGAATGCTGGGAGGTGTACCTGGGAGCAAGTCAGAGGTGTACCTGGCAGCAGAGGAGTACCTGGGAGGCCAGATGTGTACTGGGAGTGTCAGGGGTACCTGGGAGTGTCAGAGGTGTACCTGGGAGTCAGAGGCATACATGTGAGTATCAGAGGTGTACCTGGGAGTGCCTGAGGTGTACCTGGGAGTGCCAGAGGTACCTGGGAGGTCAAAGGTGGACCTGGGAGGTCGGATGTCTCCTGAGTGTCAGAGGTGCCTGGGAGTGCCAGAGGTACCTGGGAGAGTCATGGTGCACTGGGAGGTCAGGTAAGCACCAGGGAGGTCAGAGGAGTACCTGGGAGGCCAGAGGTGTACCTGAGAGTGACAGAGGTGTACCTGGGAGTGCCTGAGGTGTACCTGGGAGTGTATGAGGTGTACCTAGGAGTGTCAGGTGTTTCCAGGAGTGTCAGAGTAGTACCTGGGAGCACAGAGAGTACCTGGGAGGTCAGGGTGTACCTGGGAGGGTCAGAGGTAACCTGAAGTGTCGGAGGTGTACCTGGGAGTGTCACAGGTGTACCTGGGAGGACAGAGGTGTACCTGGCAGTGTCAGAGGTGCCTGGAAGTGTCAGAGATGTACCTGGGAGGTCAGAGGTACCTGGGAGTGTTGGGGTGAGTACCAGGAATGCTGGTGGAGTACCTGGGAGTGTCTGAGGTGTACCTGGGAGGTCAGAGGTGTACTGGGAGTGTCAGGAGACCTGGGAGTGTCTGAGGTACCTGGGAGTAAAGGAGGTGAACCTAGGAGTGACAGGTGTGTTCCAGGGAATGTCAGAGGAGTACCTGGAGTGTCAGAGGAGTACTTGGGAGGTCAGGGTGTACCTGGGAGGTCAGAGGCACCTGGGAGGTCAGAGGTGTACCTGGAGGTGTCTGAGGTGCACCTGGGAGAGTCAGGTGTGTACCTGGGAGGCCAGGTGAGCACCAGGAGGTCAGAGGAGTTCCTGGGAGTGTCAGAGGTGTACCTGTGAGTGCATGAGGTGTACCTAGGAGTGTCAGGGGTTTTCCAGGGAGTGTCAGGTGTTTTCCAGGGAGGTCAGAGGAGTACCTGGGAGGTCAGAGGAGTACCTGGGAGGTCAGAGGAGTACCTGGGAGTGTCTGAGGTGTACCTAGGAGAGTCAGTGGTGTACCTGGGAGTGTCAGGAGTACCAGAATGTCAGAGGAGTACCTGGGAGTGTCAGAGGTGTACCTGGGAGGTCAGGTGAGTACCTGGGAGTGCTCAGAGGTGTACCTGGGAGTGTCAGTGGTGTACCTGGGAGTTCGAGGTGTACCTGGGAGAGTCAGTGGTGTACCTGGGAGTGTCAGGTGAGTACCAGGGAGTGTCAGAGGAGTACCTGGGAGAGCCGAGAGGTGTACCTGGGAGTGTCTGAGGTGTACCCGGGAGTGAATGAGGTGTACCTAGGAGTGCTCAGGTGTGTTCCAGGAGGTCAGAGGAGTACCTGGGAGGTGAGAGGTGTACCTGGTAGTGTCAGAGGTGTACCTGGGAGTGTCTGAGGTACATGAGTGTAGGAGGTGTACCTAGGAGTGTCAGGTGTGTTCCAGGGAGTGTCAGAGGAGTACCTGGGAGTGCCAGAGGAGTACCTGGGAGTGTCAGGTGTACCTGGGAGTGTCAGAGGTACCTGGGAGTGTCAGAGGTGTACCTGGGAGTGTCTGAGGTACCTGGGAGAGTCAGTGGTGTACCTGGGAGTGTCAGGTGAGTAACAGGGAGTGTCAGAGGAGTACCTGGGAGTGTCAGAGGGGTACCTGGGAGTGTCAGGGGTGTACCTGGGAGTGTCTGAGGTGTACCTGGTGTGTATGAGGTGTACCTAGGAGTGTCAGGTGTGTTCCAGGGAGTGTCAGAGATACCTGGGAGTGTCAGAGTTGTACCTGGGAATGTCAGAGGTGTACCTGGGAGCAGAGGCCTGGAGTGTCAGAGGTGTACCTGGGAGTGGAGAACCAGGAAGTGTAGGAGGTGTAACTGGGAGGTCAAGGCACCTGGGAGTGTCGAGGTGTACCAGGAGTGTCAGAGAGTACCTAGAGTGCTCAGAGGTACCTGGAGTGTCTGGAGGTACCTGGGAGGTCAGGGGTACCTGGAATGTCAGGGGTGTAACTGGGAGTGTCGGAGGTGTAACTGGGAGGTGAGAAGTGTACCTGGGAGTGTCTGAGGTGTACCTGGGAGGTCGGAGGTGTACCAGGGAGTGTCAGAGGTGTACCTAGAGTGTCAGAGGTGTACCTGGGAGAGCGGGGTACCAGGGAGTGTCAGGTGAGTACCTAGGTGTGCCAGAGGTGTACCTGGGAGTGTCGGAGGTGTACATGGGAGTGTCAGAGGTGTACCTGAGAGGACAGAGGTGTACCTGGGAGTGTCTGAGGTGCACTGGGAGGCATGAGGTGTACCTAGGAGTGTCAGGTGTGTTCCAGGAGTGTCAGAGGAGTACCTGGGAGTGTCAGAGGAGTACCTGGGAGTGTCAGGGGTGTACCTGAGTGTCAGAGGTGTACCTGGCAGTGTCAGAGGTACCTGGGAGTGTCAGAGATGCACGAGAGTGTCAGAGGTGTACCTAGAGTGTCGGACGGTACCTGGGAGGTCAGAGGAGTACCAGGGAATGTCAGTGGAGTACCTGGGAGGTCAGAGGTGTACCTGGGAGGCCAGAGGTGTACCTGGCAGTGTGAGGTGTACCTGGGAATGTCAGGAGAAACCAGGAAGTGTAAGAGGTGTACCTGGGAGTGTCATGTGTACCTGGGAGGTCAGAGGTGTACCAGGGAGGTCAGAGGAGTACCTAGGAGTGTCTGAGATGTACCTGGGAGTGTCAGAGGTGCACCTGGGAGAAGTCAGAGGTTTACCTGGGAGTGTCAGAGGTGCACCTGGAGTGTCGGAGGTGTCCCTGAGAGTGTCAGAGGTGTACCTGGGAGTGCCAGAGGTGTACCTTGAGAGTCAGTGGTGTACCTGGGAGGTCAGGTAAGTACCAGGGAGTGTCAGAGGAGTACCTGGGAGTTAGAGGTGTACCTGGGAGTGACAGAGGTGTACCTGGGAGTGACTGGTACCTGGGAGGTATGAGGTGTACCCAGGAGTGTCAGGTGTGTTCCAGGAGCGTCAGAGGAGTACCTGGGAGTGTCAGAGGAGTACCTGGGAGTGTCAGAGGTGTACCTCGGAGTGTCAGAGGTGTACCTGGGAGTGTCGGAGGTGTACCTGGGAGTGTCACAGGTGTACCTAGGAGGACAGAGGTGTACCTGGCAGTGTCAGAGGTGTACCTGGTGTCAGAGATGTACCTGAGAATGTCAGAGGTACCTAGGAGTGTCGGACGTGCACTGGGAGTGTCAGAGGAGTACCAGGAATGTCAGTGGAGTACCTGGAGTGTCAGAGGTACTGGGAGTGTCAGAGGTGTACCTGGGAGTGTCAGAGGTACCTGGGAGTGTCAGAGGTGCCTGGGAGTGTCGAGGTGACCTGGAGAGGTGCACCTGGGAGTGTCTGAGGTGTACCGGGGAGTGTTTGAGGTGTACCTGGGAGTGTCTGAGGTACCTGGCAGTTCGAGGTACTGGGAATGTCAGTGGAGATCCAAGAAGTGTAAGAGGTGTACCTGGGAGTGTCAGCAGTACCTGGGAGTGTCAGAGGTGCACAGGGGAGTGTCAGAGGAGTACTTAGGAGTGTCTGAGGTGTACCTGGGAGAATGAGAGGTGTACCTGGGGGTGTCTGAGGTTACCTGGTAGAGCCAGAGGTGTACCTGGGAGGTGTGAGTTGTACCTGGGAGGTCAAAGGTGTACCGGCAGTGTCAGAGGAGCACCTGGGAGTGTCAGAGGTGTATCTGGGAGGTCTGGGGTGTACCTGGGAGTGTCAGAGGTGTACCTGGGAGTGTCAGGAGGTATATATGTATATCAGAGGTGTACCTGGGAGTGTCAGAGGTGTACCTGGGAGTGTCAGAGGTGTACCTGGTAGTGTCAGAGGTTTACCTGGGAGTATGAGGTGTACCGGAGTGTCAGAGGTGTACCTGGGAGTGTCAGGGGAGAACCAGGAAGTGTAGGAGGTGTAACTGGGAGGCCATGTTGTACCTGGGAGTGTCAGAGGTGTACCAGGGAGGTCAGAGGAGTACCTAGGAGTGTCAGAGGTGTACCTGGGAGTGCTCTGAGGTGTACCTGGGAGTGTCAGGGTGTACCTGGGAATGTCAGGGGTGTAATGGGAGTGTCGGAGGTGTAACTGGAGTGTGGAGAAGTGTACCTGGGAGTGTCTGAGGTGTACCTGGGAGTGTCGGAGGTGTACCAGAGAGTGCGGAGGTGTACCTAGGGAGCACAGAGGTGTACCTGGGAGGTCAGGGGTGTACCAGGGAGTGTCAGGAGTACCTGGAGTGTCAGAGGTGTACCTGGGAGGTCGGAGGTGTACATGGAGTGTCAGAGGTGTACCTGGCAGAGTCAACGGTGTACCTAGGAGGTCAGAGGTGTTCCTGGGAGTGTCTGGAGGTGTACCTGGGGTGTCTGAGGTGTACCTGGGAATGTCTGAGGTGTACCTGGAGCATCAGAGGTGTACCTGGGAGTATCGGAGGTGTACCTGGGGTGTCTGAGGTGTACCTGGGAGGCAGGTGTGCCCGGCAGTGTCAGAGGTGTGCCTGGGAGGTCAGAGATATACCTGAGAGTGTCAGAGGTGGTACCTAGAGTTCGGACGTGTACCTGGGAGGTAAGAGGAGTACCAGGAATGTCAATGGAGTACCTAGGAGTGTCAGAGGTGTACCTGGGAGGTCAGAGGTGTACCTGGGAGTGTCAGAGGTACCTGGGAGGTCAGAGGTGTACCTGGGAGTGTCGGAGGTGTACCTGGGAGTGTGAGAGGTGCACCGAGCGTGTCAGAGGTGTACCTGGCAGTGTTAGGAGGAGTACCTGGGAGGTCAGGATGTATCTGGGAGTGTCTGAGGTGTACCTGGGAGTGTCAGAGGTGTACCTGGGAGGTCAGAGGCATACATGTGAGCATCAGAGGTGTACCTGGGAGGTCAGAGGAGGTACCTGGGAGGTCAGAGGTGTACCTGGGAGGCCAGAGGTGTACCTTGGAGTGTCGGAGGTGTCCCTGAGGGTGTCAGAGGTGTAACCTGGGAGTGCCAGAGGTGCCTGGGAGAGTCAGTGGTGTACCTGGGAGTGTCAGGTGGGCACCAGGAGTGTCAGGAGGCCTGGAGTGTCAGGTACCTGAGAGTGACAGAGGTGTACCTGGGAGTGTCTGAGGGTACCTGGGAGGTAAGGAGGTATACCTAGGAGTGTCAGGTGTGTACCTGGGAGTGTCAGAGGTGTACCTTGGAGTCTCAGAGGTGTACCTGGGAGTGTCAGAGGTGTACCTGGGAGTGTCGGAGGTGTACCTGGGAGTGTGAGAAGTGTACCTGGGAGTGTCGGAGGTGTTCCTGGGAGTGTCGGAGGTGTACCTGGCAGTGTCAGCGGTGTACCTGGGAGTGTGAGATGTGTACCACGGAATGTCAGTGGAGTACCTGGGAGTGTCAAAGGTGCACCTTGGAGTGTCAGAGGTGTACCTGGGAATATCGGAGGTGTACCTGGGAATATCGGAGGTGTACCAGGGAATGGCAGTGGAGCACCAGGGAGTGTCAATGGAGTACCTGGGAGTGTCAGAGGTGTACCTGGGAGTGTCAGAGGTGTACCTGGGAGTGTCAGAGGTGTACCTGGAAGTGTCAGAGGTGTACTTGGGAGTGTCGGAGGTGTACCTGGGAGTGTGAGAAGTGTACCTGGGAGTGTCTGGGGTGTACCTGGGAGTGTCAAGGTGTACCTGGGGTTGTAAGAAGTGTACCTGGGAGTGTCGGAGGTGTACCTGGGAGTGTCGGAGGTGTACCTGGGAATGTCAGAGGTGTACTTGGGAGTGTCAGAGGTGTAACTGGGAGTGTCGGAGGTGTACCTGGGGGTGTAAGAAGTGTACCTGGGAGTGTCGGAGGTGTACCTGGGAGTGTCGGAGGTGTACCTGGGAGTATCAGATGGGTACCTGGGAGTGTCAGCGGTGTACCTGGGAGTGTGAAGTGTACCTGGGGTGTGGGTGTGCCTGGGAATGTCTGAGGTGTACCTGGGAGTGTCTGAGGTGTACCTGGCTGTGTCTGAGGTGTACCTGGCATTGTCTGAGGTGTAACTGACAGTGTCAGCGGTGTACCTGGGAGTGTCAGCGGTGCACCTGGGAGTGTTAGAGGTGTATCAGGGAGTGACAGAAGAGTACCTAGGAGTGTCAGATGTGTACCTGGGAGTGTCAGAGGTGTACCTGGGAGTGTCAGAGGTGTACCTGGGAGTGTCAGAGGTGTACCTGGGAGTGTCGGAGGTGTACCTGGGAGTGTTAGAGGTGTACCTGGGAGTGTCAGAGATGTACCTGGGAGTGTCACAGGAGTACCTGGGAGTCTGAAAGGTGTACCTGGGAGTATCGGAGGTGTACCTGGGAATATCGGAGGTGTACCTGGGAATATCGGAGGTGTACCAGGGAATGGCAGTGGAGCACCAGGGAGTGTCAATGGAGTACCTGGGAGTGTCAGAGGTGTACCTGGGAGGGTCAGAGGTGTGCCTGGGTGTGTCAGAGGTGTATCTGGGAGTGTCGGACGTTTACCTGGGAATGTCAGAGGTGTACCAGGGAATGTCAGTGGAGTACCTGGGAGTTTTAGAGGTGTACCTGGGAGTGTCAGAGGTGTACCTGGGAGTGTCAGAGGTGTACCAGTGAGTGTCAGAGAGGTGTACCTGGGAGTGTCAGAGGTGTACCTGGGAATGTCAGAGGCACCTGAGAGAGCAGTCGTGCACCTGGGAGTGTCAGGTGGCACCAGGAGTGCTGAGTGAGGAGTACCTGGGAGTGCTCAGAGGTGTACCTGGGAGGTCAGAGGTACCTGGGAGTGTCTGAGGTGTACCTGTGAGTGTAAGAGAGGTGTACCTAGGAGTGTCAGGTGTGTTCCAGGGAGTGTCAGAGGAGTACCTGGGAGTGTCAGAGGAGTACCTGGGAGTGTCAGGGGTGTACCTGGAGTGTCAGAGGTGTACCTGGGAGTGTCAGAGGTACCTGGGAGTGTCTGAGGCACCTGGGAGAGCCAGTGGTGTACCTGGGAGGTCAGAGTACCAGGAGGTCAGAGCAGTACCAGGGAGTGTCAGAGGAGTACCTGGGAGTGTCAGAGGTGTTCCTGGGAGTGTCAGGGGTGTACCTGGGAGTGTATGAGGTGTACCTAGGAGTGTCAGGTGTGTTCCAGGGAGTGTCAGAGGAGTACCTGGGAGTGTCAGAGGTGTACCTGGTAGTGTCAGAGGTGTACCTGGGAGTATCAGAGGTGTACCTCGGAGTGTCAGAGGTGTACCTGGGAGTGTTAGGGGAGAACCAGGAAGTGTAGGAGGTGTAACTGGGAGTGTCAGCGTTGTACCTAGGAGTGTCAGAGGTGTACCAGGGAGTGTCAGAGGAGTACCTAGGAGTGTCTGAGGTGTACCTGGGAGTGTCTGAGGTGTACCTGGGAGTGTCAGGGGTGTACCTGGGAATGTCAGGGGTGTAACTGGGGGTGTCGGAGGTGTAACTGGGAGGTGAGAAGTGTACCTGGGAGGTTCAGGATGTACCTTGGGAGGCCGGAGGTGCACCAGGGAGTGTCAGAGTAAATGCCTGGGAGGTCAGAGGTACCTGCAGAAATAAAAATTATGAAACTCAGTGGAGTACCTGGGAGTGTCAGAGGTGTACCTGGGAGGTCGGAGGTGTTCATGCGGAGTGTCAGGAGGCACCTGGCAGTGTCATGGTACCTGGGAGTGTCAGGAGGTGTTCCTGGGAGTGTCTGAGGTACCTTTGGGGTGTTCCAGGTACCTGGGAGTGTCTGAGGTGTACCTGGGAGCATCAGAGGTGTACCTGGGAGTATCGGAGGTTTACCTGGCATTGTCGGAGATATACCTGGGAGTGTCGGAGACGTACGTGGGAGTGTCAGAGGTGTACCTGGGAGTGTCAGAGGTGAACCAGGGAGTGTTAGAGGAATACCTGGGAGTGTCAGAGGTTTACCTGGGAGTATCGTAGGTGTACCTGGGAGTATCGGATGTGTACCTCGGAGTGTCAGAGGTCTACCTGGGGGTATCAAAGGTGTACCTGGGAGTGTCAGAGGTGTACCTGGGAGTCAGGGGTGTAACTGGGAGTGTCCGAGGTGTAACTGGGAATATCAGAGATGTACCAGGGAGTGTCAGTGGAGTACCTGGGAGTCTCAAAGGTGTACCTGGGAGCATCGGAGGTGTACCTGGGAATATCGGAGGTGTTCCTGGGAATATCGGAGCTGTACATGGGAGTGTCAGAGGTGTACCTGGGAGTGTCGGAGGTGTACCTGGGAGTGTCAGAGGTGTACCTGGCAGTGTCAGAGGTGTACCTGGAGTGTCAGAGGTGTACCTGGGAGTGTCAGAGATGTACCTGAGAGTGTCAGAGGTGTACCTAGGAGTGTCGGACGTGTACCTGGGAGTGTCAAAGGAGTACCAGGGAATGTCAGTGGAGTACCTGGGAGTGTCAGAGGTGTACCTGGGAGTGTCAGAGGTGTACCTGGGAGTGTCAGAGGTGTACCTGGGAGTGTCAGAGGTGTACCTGGGAGAGTCGGAGGTGTACCTGGGAGTGTCTGAGGTGTACCTGGCAGTGTCTGAGGTGTACCTGGGAATGTCAGTGGAGAACCAGGAAGTGTAAGAGGTGTACCTGGGAGTGTCAGCGGTGTACCTGGGAGTGTCACAGGTGTACCATGGAGTGTCAGAAGAGTACCTAGGAGTGTCTGAGGTGTACCTGGGAATGTCAGAGGTGTACCTGGGAGTGTCAGAGGTGTACCTGGCAGTGTTAGAGGAGTACCTGGGAGTGCCGATGTATCTGGGAGTGTCTGGGGTGTACCTGGGAGTGTCAGAGGTGTACCTGGGAGTGTCAGAGGTATATGGAGGAGGCATCAGGAGGTGCACCTGGGGAGGTCAGGAGGTGCACGGGGAGTGTCAGAGGTACCTGGGAGTGTCAGGAGGTACCTGGGAGGCCAGTGGTGTACCTGGGAGTGTTAGGTAGGCACCAGGGAGTGTCTGAGGAGTACCTGGGAGTGTCAGAGGTGTACCTGGGAGTGTCAGAGGTGTACCGGAGTGTCAAAGGTGTACCTGAGAGTGACAGAGGTGTACCTGGGAGTGTCTGAGGTGTACCTGGGAGGAGGTGTACCTAGGAGTGTCAGGTGTGTTCCAGGAGAGTCAGTGGTGTACCTGGGAGTGTCAGGCACCAGGAGTGTCAGAGGAGTACCTGGGAGTGTCAAAGGTGTACCTGAGTGACAGAGGTGTACCTGGGAGTGTCTGAGGTGTACCTGGGAGTGAGGTGTACCTAGGAGTGTCAGGTGTGTTCAGGGAGAGTCAGAGGAGTACCTGGAGGCCAGGAGGAGTACCTGGGAGTGTCAGGGGTGTACCCTGGGAGTGCCAGAAGTGTACCTGGTAGTGCCAGAGGTGTACCTGGGAGGTCAGAGATGTACCTGAGAGTGTCAGAGGTGTACCTAGAGTGTCGGACGTGTACCTGGAGTGTCAGAGGAGTACCAGGGAATGTCAGTGAGTACCTGGGAGTGTCAGAGGTGTACCTGGGAGTGTCAGAGGTACCTGGGAGGTCTGAGGTGTACCTGGGAGTGTCGGAGGTGTACCTGGGAGTGTGAGAGGTGCACCTGGGAGTGTCTGAGGTACCTGGGAGTGTCTGAGGTGTACCTGGCAGTGTGTGAGGTGTACCTGGGAATGTCAGTGGAGAACCAGGAAGGTAAGAGGTGTACCTGGGAGTGTCTGCGGTGTACCTGGGAGTGTCAGAGGTGTACCAGGAGTCAGAGAGCACCCAGAAGTGTCTGAGATGTACCTGGGAGTGCAGAGGTGAACCTGGGAGTGTCAGAGGTTTACCTGGGAGTGTCAGAGGTGTACCTGGGAGTATCGGAGGTGTCCCCTGAGGGTGTCAGAGGTGTAACCTGGGAGAGGCAGAGGTGTGCCTGGGAGAGCTGGGTGGTGTACCTGGGAGTGTCAGGTGGCACCAGGAGTGTCAGAGGAGCACCTGGGAGTGTCAAAGGTGTACCTGAGAGTGACAGAGGTACCTGGGAGTGTCTGAGGTGTACCTGGGAGTGTAAGTGAGGTGTACCTAGGAGTGTCAGGTGTGTTCCAGGGAGAGTCAGAGGAGCACCTGGGAGTGTCAGAGGAGTACCTGGGAGTGTCAGGGGTGTACCTGGGAGTGTCAGAAGTGTACCTGGCAGTGTCAGAGGTGTACCTGGGAGGCCGAGATGTACCTGAGAGTGTCAGAGGTACCTAGGAGTGTCGGACGTACCTGGGAGTGTCAGGAGAGCACCAGGAATGTCAGTGAGTACCTGGGAGGTCAGAGGTGTACCTGGGAGTGTCAGAGGTGTACCTGGGAGTGTCTGAGGTGTACCTGGGAGTGTCGGAGGTGTACCTGGGAGTGTGAGAGGTGCACCTGGGAGTGTCTGAGGTGTACCTGGGAGTGTCTGAGGTGTACCTGGCAGTGTGAGGTGTACCTGGGAATGTGGAGTGGAGAACCGGGAAGTGTAAGAGGTGTACCTGGGAGGTTGGCGGGTACCTGGGAGGTCAGAGGTGTACCTGGGAGTGTCGGAGGTTCCTGAGAGTGTCAGAGGTGAACCTGGGAGCCGGGAGGTGTACCTGGGAGACAGTGGTGTACCTGGGAGTGTTAGGTGGGCACCAGGAGTGTCTGAGGAGCACCTGGGAGTGTCAGAGGTGTACCTGGGAGGCTGCGGAGGTGTACCTGGGAGGTCAAGGTGTACTCAGAGGACAGAGTGTACCTGGGAGTGTCTGAGGTACCTGGGAGGTATGAGGTACCTAGGAGTGTGTGTTCCAGGGAGACAGGTGGGTGTACCTGGGAGCACAGGTGGGCACCAGGAGTGCCAGAGGAGCACGGGAGTGCTGTGTACCTGAGAGTGACAGAGGTGTACCTGGGAGTGTCTGGGTACTGGGAGTGTAAGGAGGTACCTAGAGTGTCAGGTGTGTTCCAGGAGAGTCAGAGGAGTACCTGGGAGGCCAGAGGAGTACCTGGGAGTGCAGGGGTGTACCTGGGAGTGTCAGAAGTGTACCTGGCAGTGTCAGAGGTACCTGGGAGTGTCAGAGATGTACCTGAGAGGTCAAGGAGGTGTACCAAGGAGTGTCGGACGTGTACCTGGGAGTGTCAGAGGAGCACCAAGGAATGTCAGTGGAGTACCTGGGAGTGTCAGAGGTGTACCTGGGAGTGTCAGAGGTACCTGGGAGTGTCTGAGGTGTACCTGGGAGTGTCGGAGGTGTACCTGGGAGTGTGAGAGGTGCACCTGGGAGTGTCTGGAGGTGTACCTGGGAGTGTCTGAGGTGTACCTGGCAGTGTGTGAGGTGTACCTGGGAATGTCAGGGGAGAACCAGGAAGTGTAAGAGGTGTACCTGGGAGGTAGCGGTGTACCTGGGAGTGCCAGAGGTGTACCAGGGATTAGCTCAGAGGAGTACCTAGAAGTGTCTGAGATGTACCTGGGAGTGTCAGAGGTGAACCTGGGAGTGTCAGAGGTTTACCTGGAGTGTCGGAGGTGTACCTGGGAGGAGCCGGAGGTGCCCCTGAGGGCAAGAGGTAACCTGGGAGTGCCAGAGGTGTGCCTGGGAGAGTCAGGTACCTGGGAGTGTCAGTAAGGCCCATGGAGTGGCCAGAGGAGTACCTGGGAGGTCAAAGGTGTACCTGAGAGTGACAGAGGTGTACCTGGGAGTGTCTGAGGTGTACCTGGGAGTGTATGAGGTGTACCCAGGAGTGTCAGGTGTGTTCCAGGAGAGCAGGGGAGAGTACCTGGGAGTGTCAGAGGAGTACCTGGGAGTGTCGGGGTGTACCGGGAGTGTCGGAAGTGTACCGGAGCAAGTCAGAGGTGTACCTGGGAGTGTCAGTGTACCTGAGAGTGTCAGAGGTGTACCTGGAGTCAGGGGCGTACCTGGGAGTGTCAGAGGAGTACCAGGGAATGTCAGAGGAGTACCTGGGAGTGGAGTACCTGGGAGGTCAGAGGTGTACCTGGGAGCGTCTGAGGTGTACCTGGGAGTGTCGGAGGTGTACCTGGAGTGTGAGAGGTGCACCTGGGAGGTCTGAGGTGTACCTGGGAGTGTCTGAGGTGTACCTGAGTGTGTGAGGTGTACCTGGGAATGTCAGAAACCAGGAAGTGTAAGAGGTGTACCTGGGAGGTCAAGGTGTACCTGGGAGTGTCAGAGGTGTACCAGGGAGGTCGGAGCAGAATCTGGAGGTTAGAGAGTACCTGGAATGTCAGAGGTGTACCTGGGAGTCTGAGGTGTACCTGGAGTGTCGGAGGTGTCCCTGGAGAGTGTCAGAGGTGTACCTGGGAGTGCCAGAGGTGTACCTGGGAGAGTCAGTGTACCTGGGAGTGTCAGGCAACTAGGAGTGCAGAGGAGTACCTGGGAGTGTCAGAGGTGTACCTGGGAGTGACAGAGGTGTACCTGGGAGTGTCTGAGGTGTACCTGGGAGGTAAGGAGGTACCTAGAGCGTCAGGTGTGTTCCGGAGTGTCAGAGGAGTACCTGGGAATGAGAGGAGTACCTGGAGTGTCAGAGGTGTACCTGGGAGGTCAGAGGTGTACCTGGGAGGGCTGGAGGTGTACCTGGGAGTGTCAGAGGTGCCTGGAGTGCTCGAGGTGTACCTGGGAGTGTCAGAGGTGTAACGGCAGTGTCAGAGGTGTACCTGGGAGTGTCAGAGGTCAACCTGGGAGTGTCAGAGGTACCTGGGTCAGAGGAGCACCAGGAATGTCAGTGGAGTACCGGGAGGTCAGAGGTACCTGGGAGGTCAGAGGTGTACCTGGGAGGTCAGAGGTGTACCTGGGAGTGTCTGAGGTGTACCTGGAGTGTAAGAGGTGTACCTGGGAGGGTGGTGGTACCAGGGAGTGTCAGAGGAGTACCTGGAGGTCTGAGGTGTACCTGGGAGTGTCAGGGTGTACCTGGAGTGTCAGAGGTACCTGAGTGCCAGAGGTACCTGGGAGTGTCAGAGGTAAACTGGGAGAAGTAGTGGTGTACCTGGGAGTGTCAGGTGAGTACCGGAGTGTCAGAGGTGTACCTGGAGTCAGAGGTGTACCTGGGAGTGTCTGAGGTACCTGGGAGAGTGTGAGGTGTACCGAGTGTCAGGTGTGTACCAGGAGGTCAGAGGGTACCTGGGAGTGTCGGAGGTGCACCTGGAGCACAGAGGTGTACCTGGGAGTGTCTGAGGTGTACCTGGAGTGTCAGAGGTGTACCTGGAGTGTCAGGTGAGTACCGGGAGGTCAGGAGGTGTACCTGGGAGGTCAGAGGTGTACCTGAGTGTCAGAGTACCTGAGGTCAGAGGTGTACCTGGGAGTGTCAGAGGTGTACCTGGGAGTGTCTGAGGTGTACCTGGGAGTGTCAGAGGTGTACCTGGGAGTGTCAGGTGAGTACCAGGAGTGTCAGAGGAGCACCTGGGAGTGTCAGAGGTGTACCTGGGAGTGTCTGAGGTGTACCTGTGAGGTATGGAGAGGTGTACCTAGGAGGTCAGGTGTTCAGGGAGGCAGAGGAGTACCTGGGAGGCTGAGGAGCACCTGGGAGGTCAGAGGTGTACCTGGGAGTGCCTGAGGTACTGGGAGTGCAGAGGTGTACCTGGGAGTGTCTGAGGTGTACCTGGGAATGTGAGAGGTGCACCTGGGAGTGCCTGAGTTGTACCTGGGAGTAGTCAGAGGTGTACCTGTTGTGTCAGAGGTGTACCTGGGAGTGCTCGAGGTGTACCTGGGAATGTTGGGGTGAGAACCAGGGAGTGTAAGAGGTGTACTGGGAGCTCAGGGGTGTACCTGGGAGTGCTCAGAGGTGTACCTGGGAGTGTCAGAGGAGTACCTTGAAGTGTCAGAGGTGTACCTGGAATGTCAAGCAGGTACCTGGGAGGCCAGAGGCGAACCTGGCAGTGTCAGAGGTGCCTGGGAGTGCCAGAGGTGTACCTGGGAGAGTCAGAGGTGTACCTGGGAGTGTCAGGTGGGCACTAGGGAGTGTCAGAGGAGTACCTGGGAGGTCAGAGGTGTACCTGAGGAGGACAGAGGTGTACCTGGGAGTGTCTGAGGTGTACCTGGGAGGTAGGAGGTGTACTAGGAGTGTCAGGTGTGTACCAGGGAGGCAGGAGAGTACCTGGGAGGTCAGAGGAGTACCTGGGAGGTCAGTACCTGGGAGGCCAGAGGTGTACCTGGGAGTGTCGGAGGTGTACCTGGGAGTGTCACAGGTGTACCTGGGAGTGTCAGAGGCTACATGGAGTGTCAGAGGTGTGCTTGGGAGGTTGGGAGATGTACCTGAGTGTCAGAGGTGTACCTGGAGGTCAGAGGAGTACCAGGGAATGTCAGTGGAGTACCTGGGAGTGTCCGAGGTGTACCTGGAGCATCAGGAGGTGCACCTGGGAGGCTGGAGAGGTGCACCTGGAGTGTCTGAGGTGCACTTGAGTGCAAGGGGAGGTGTACCCAGGAGTGTCAGGTGTGTTCCAGGGAGTGTCAAAGGAGTACCTGGGAGGTCAGAGGAGTACCTGGGAATGTCAGGGGTGTACCTGGGAGGCCAGAGGTGTACCTGGGAGGCCGAGGTGTACCTGGGAGTGTCTTGAGGTGAACTGAGAGAGTCAGGTGTACCTGGGAGGTGCAGGTGACCAGGAGGTGGGAGGAGTACCTGGGAGTGTCAGAGGTGTACCTGGGAGTGTCTGAGGTGTACCTGTGAGTGGCGAGGTGGTACCTAGGAGTGCCAGGTGTGTTCCAGGAGGCCAGAGGAGTACCTGGGAGTGTCAGAGGAGCACCTGGGAGTGCCAGAGGTGTACCTGGGAGTGTCAGAGGTGTACCTGGGAGAGTCAGAGGTGGTGCACCTGGGAGCAGTCAGAGGTGTGCCCTGAGTGTCGAGAGGTGTACCTGGGAGCAGTCAGGGAGCACCTGGGAGTGTCAGGGGTGTACCTGGGAGTATCAGGGGTGTACCTGGGAGGCTGTACCTGGGAGAGTCAGAGGTGTACCTGGGAGGTCTGAGGTACCCAGGAGACCCAGTGGTGTACCTGGGAGGTCAGGTGAGTACCAGGAGTGCCAGAGGAGCACCTTGAGTGTCAGAGGCAAGTGCGAGTACCTGGAGTGTCAGAGGTGTACCTGGGAGGTGGGAGGTGACCTGGGAGTGTCTGAGGTGTACCTGGGAGAGTCAGTGGTGTACCTGGAGGTCAGGAGGTGTGCCTGGGAGGTCAGAGGTGTACCTGGGAGGTCTGAGGTGTACCAGGAGTGTAGGAGGCACCAGAGCCAGGTGTGTTCCAGGGAGTGTCAGGAGGAGACCTGGGAGGTCAGAGGTGTGCCTGGGAGTGTCAAGAGGTGTACCTGTGAGTGTATGAGGTACCTAGGAGTGCTGGGGTGTGTTCCAGGGAGTGTCAGAGGAGTACCTGGGAGTGTCAGAGGAGTACCTGGGAGGCCAGAGTGTAACTGGGAGTGTCTGAGAAAACTAGAGAGTCAGTGGTGTACATGGGAGTGTCAGGTGAGTACCAGGGAGGTCAGAGGAGTACCTTGGAGTGTCAGAGGTGTACCTGGGAGGCCAGGGGTGAGTACCTGGGAGTGTTAGGTGTACCTGGGTGTCTGAGGTGTACCCAGAGTGCATGCGTGGTGTACCTAGGAGGTTGGGGTGTGTTCCCAGGGAGGTCAGAGGAGTACCTGGGAGTGTCAGGAGGTACCTGGGAGAGCCAGTGGTGTACCTGGGAGGCTCAGGTGAGTACCAGGAGTGGTCTGAGGTGTGCCTGGGAGTGTCAGAGGTGTACCTGGGAGTGTCTGAGGTGTACCTGTGAGTGCATGCGTGTACCCAGGAGTGTCAGGTGTGTTCCAGGGAGGTCAGAGTACCTGGGAGTGTCAGAGGTGTACCTGGTAGTGTCAGAGGTGTACCTGGGAGTGTCTGAGATGTACCTTTGAGTGTAATGAGGTGTACCTAGGAGTGTGGGTGTGTTCCAGGAGGCTGGGAGGAGTGCCTGGGAGTGCTGAGAGGTACCTGGGATGCCAGAGGTACCTGGGAGTGTCTGAGGTGTACCTGAGAGTGTATGAGGTGTACCTTGAGTGTCAGGTGTGTTCCAGGAGTGTCAGAAGAGTACCTGGGAGGTCAGAGGAGTACCTGGGAGGCCAGGGGTGTACCTGGGAGTGTCAGGGGTGTACCTGGGAGGTCAGAGGTGTACCTGGGAGTGTCTGAGGTGTACCTAGGAGAGCTGGGGTGGTGTACCTGGGAGGCCAGGTGAGTACCAGGAGTGCCAGAGGAGCACCTGGGGGAGCCAGAGGTGTACCTGGGAGTGTCAGGGTGTACCTGGGAGCAACAGAAGTACCTGGGAGGCCGGAGGTGTACCTGGGAGTGTCACAGGTGTACCTGGGAGTGTCAGAGGCGCATGGCAGTGTCAGAGGTGTGCTTGGGAGGTCAGAGATACCTGGGAGTGTCAGAGGTGTACCTGGGAGCGTCAGAGGAGCACCAGGAATGTCAGTGGAGTACCTGGGAGTGTCTGAGGTGTACCTGGGAGTATCAGAGGGTACCTGGGAGCTCAGAGGTACCTGGGAGTGTCTGAGGTGTACCTTGAGGCATGAGGTGTACCTAGGAGTGTCAGGTGTGTTCCAGGGAGGCCAGGGGAGTACCTGGGAGTGTCAGAGGAGTACCTGGGAGGCCAGGGGTGTACCTGGGAGTGTCAGAGGTGTACCTGGGAGTGCCAGAGGTGTACCTGGGAGTGTCTGAGGTGAACTGGGAGAGCTAGTGGTGTACCTGGGAGGTCAGGTGAGTACCAGGGAGTGTCAGAGAGTACTCATGGGAGGTCAGAGGTGTACCTGGGAGTGTCTGAGGTACCTGGGAGGTAAGGAGGTACCCAGGAGTGTCAGGTGTACCCAGGGAGTGTCAGAGGAGTACCTGGGAGGTCAGAGGTGCACTGGGAGCTGCTGAGGTGTACCTGGGAGAGCCAGTGCACCTGGGAGTGTCAGAGGTGTGCCTGGGAGGTCAGGAGGTGTACCTGGGAGTGTCAGGAGCACCTGGGGTGTCAGGGTGTACCTGGGAGTGCCTGGGGTGTACCTGGGAGTGTCAGGGGTGTACCTGGGAGCAGGGGGTGTACCTGGAGTGTCAGAGGTGTACCTGGGAGTGTCTGAGGTGTACCCAGGAGAGTCAGTGGTGTACCTGGGAGTGTCAGAGGTACCTGGAGTGTCTGAGGTACTCTGAGTGTATGAGGTGTACCTAGGAGTGTCAGGTGTGTTCCAGGAGGCAGAGGAGTACCTGGAGTGTTCGGAGGTGTCTCCTGGAACAGAGAGGTGTACCTGGGAGTATCAGAGGTGTACCTGGAGTGTCAGAGGTACCTGGGAGGTCAGGGGAACCAGGAAGTAGAGGTGTAACTTGAGTTGCACAGGCACCTGGGAGGTCAGAGGTGTACCAGGGAGTGTCAGAGGAGTACCTATGAGTGTCAGAGGTTTACCTGGGAGTGTCTGAGGTGTAACTGGGAGGCTCAGGGGTGTACCTGGGAATGTCAGGTGTAACTGGGAGTGTCGGAGGTGTAATCAAGTGGAGGTGAGAAGTGTACCTGGGAGTGTCTGAGGTGTACCTGGGAGGTCGGAGGTGTACCAGGGAGTGTCAGAGGTAGCTGGGAGTGTCAGAGGTGTACCTGGGAGCACAGGGTGTACCAGGAGGTCAGGTGAGTACCTGGGAGGTCAGAGGTACCTGGGAGTGTCGGAGGTGCATGGATTGTCAGAGGTACCTGGCAGTGTCAGCGGTGTACCTGGGAGTGTCAGAGGTGTTCCTGGGAGTGTCTGAGGTGTACCTGGGGGTGTCTGAGGTGTACCTGGGAGTGTCCTGAGGTGTACCTGGGAGCATCAGAGGTACCTGGGAGCATCGGAGGTGTACCGGGGTGTCTGAGGTGTACCTGGGAGGTGCCTGAGAGGTGTACCTGGCAGTGTCAGAGGTGTACCTGGGAGTGTCAGAGATGTACCTAAGAGTGTCAGAGGTGTACCTAGGAGTGTCGGACGTGTACCTGGGAGTGTCAGAGAAGTACCAGGGAATGTCAGTGAGTACCTGGGAGGTCAGAGGTACCTGGGAGTGTCAGAGGTGTACCTGGGAGTGTCAGAGGTGTACCTGGGAGGTTGGGAGGTGTACCTGGGCAAGTCGGAGGTGTACCTGGGAGTGTAGAGGTGCACCTGGGAGTGTCTGAGGTGTACCTGGGGTGTCTGGAGGTGTACCTGGGAGTGTCTGAGGTCTACCTGGCAGTGTCTGGAGGTGTACCTGGGAGTTTCAGAGGTGCACCTGGGAGTGTCAGAGGTGTACCTGGGGGTGTCAGAGGTGTACCTGGGAATGTCAGATGTGTACCTTGGAGTGTCAGAGGTGTACCTGGGAGTATCGGAGGTGTACATGGGAGTGTATGAGGGTGTACCTGGCATGGTCAGGGTGTACCTGGCAGTGTCAGAGGTGTACCTGGGAGAGTCAAAGGTGTACCTGGGACTGTCAGAGGTGTAACTGGAAGTGTCAGACGTGTACCTGGAAGTGTCAGAGGTGTACCTGGGAGTGTCAGGAGTGTACTTGGGAGTGTCGAAGGTGTACCTGGGAGTGTGAGGGGTGTACCTGGGAGTGTCGGAGGTGTACCTGGGAGTGTAAGAGGTGTACCTGGCACGGTCAGAGGTGTAACTGGCAGTGTCAGAGGTGTACCTGGGAGAGTCAAAGGTGTCTCTGGGAGTGTCTGAGGTGTACCTGGGAGTGTCAAAGCGGTACCTGGGAGTGTCATTGGTGTACCTGGGAGTGTCAGAGGTGTACCTGGGAGTGTCAGGGGTGTACCTAGGAGTGTCGGAGGTGTACCTGGGAGTGTCAGAGGTGTTCCTGGGAGTGTCGGAGGTGTACCTGGGAGTGTCGGAGGTGTACCTGTGAGTGTCAGCGGTGTACCTTGGAGTGTCAGAGGTGTACCTGGAAGTGTCAGGGGTGTAACTGGGAGTGTCAGATGTACCAGGGAGTGTCAGTGGAGTACCTGAAAGTGTCATTGGTGTACCTGGAAGCGTCAGTGGTGTACCTGGGAGTGTCAGAGGTGTACCTGGGAGTGTCAGAGGAGTACCTGGGAGTGGCAGATGTGTACCTGGGAGTGTCAGAGGTGTACCTGGGAGTGTCTGAGGTGTACCTGGGAGTGTCAGAGGTGTACCTGGGAGTGTCTGAGGTGTACCTGGGAGTGTCTGAGGTGTACCAGAGGCCGGAGGTGGTACCTGGAGTGCTGGACAAAAATGGGAGGCCAGAGGTGCCTGGGAGTGTCTAAGGTGTACCTGGGAGTGTCAGGGGTGCACCTGGGAGTGTCTTAAATGTACATGGGAGTGTCTGAGGTGTACCTAGGAGTGTCTGAGGTGTACGTGGGAGTGTCAGCGGAGTACCACGGAGTGTCAGAGGAGTACCACGGAGTGTCAGAAGAGTACCACGGAGTGTCAGAGGAGTACCTGGGAGTGTCAGAGGTGTACCTGGGAGTGTCAGAGGTGTACCTGGGAGTGTCTGAGGTGTGCCTGGGAGTGTCAGAGGTGTACCTGGGAGTGTCAGTGGTGTACCTGGTAGTGTCTGAGGTGTTCCTGGGAGAGTCCGAGGTGCACATGGGAGTGTCACAGGTGTAACTGAGAGTTTCAGAGGTGTACCTAGGGGTGTCAGAGGTGTACCTGGGGGTGTCAGAGGTGTACCTGGGGGTGTCAGAGGTGTACCTGGGAGTGTCAGAGGTGTACCTGGGAGTAACGGAGGTGTACCTGGGAGTGTCAGAGGTGTACCAGGGAATGTCAGAGGGAGTACCTGGGAGTGTCAGGGGTGTACCTGGGAGTGACAGCGGTGTACCTGGGAGTGTCAGAGGTGTACCTGGGAGTGTCTGAGGTGTACCTCGGAGTGTCTGATGTGTACCTGGGAATGTCTGGGGTGTACCTGGGAGTGTCACAGGAGTACTAGTGAGTGTCAGAGGTGTACCTATGAGTGTCTGAGGTGTACCTGGGAGTGTTAGAGGTGTACATGGGAGTGTTTGATGTGTACCTGGGAGTGTCGGAGGAGTACCATGGAGTGTCAGACGAGTGCCACGGAGTGTCAGAGGAGTACCTGGGAGTGTCAGAGGTGTACCTGGGAGTGTCAGAGATGTACCTGGGAGTGTCTGAGGTGTACCTGGGACTGCCAGAGGTGTTCCTGGGAGTGTCTGAGGTGTACCTGGGAGTGTCAGAAGAGTACCAGGGAGTGTCAGAGGTGTACCTATGAGTGCCTGAGGTGTACCTGGGAGTGTCAGAGGGGTGTGCCAGGTGTCCAGGGTGTGCCTGGGGTGTCAGAGGTGTGCTAGGGAATGCAGAGGTGTACCTGGGAGTGTCAGAGGTGTACCTGGGAGTGTCAGAGGTGTACCTGGGAGTGTCTGAGGTGTACCTAGGAGTGTCTGAGGTGTACCTGGGAGTGTCAGGGGTGTACCTGGGAGTGTCGGAGGTGTACCTGGGAGTGTCTGAGGTATATCTGGGAGTGTCTGAGGTGTACCTGGGAGTGTCTGAGGTGTACCTGGCACGGTCTGAGGTGTACCTGGCAGTGTCAGACGTGCACCTGGGAGTGTCTGAGGTGCACCTGGCGAGTGCCTGAGGTGAACCTGGGAGTGTCTGAGGTGTACCTGGGAGTGTCTGAGGTGTACCTGGGAGTGTCAGAAGTGTACCTGGGAGTGCCGGAGGTGTACCCGGGAGTGTCGGAGGTGTGCCTGGGAGGTGTCAGAGGTGTGCCTGGGGTGTCAGAGGTGTGCCTGGGAGTGTCAGAGGTGTACCTGAGAGTGTCAGAGGTGTACCTGGGAGTGTCTGAGGTGTACCTGGGAGTGTCAGAGGTGTACTTGAGAGTGTCGGAGGTGTACCTGGGAGTATCGGAGGTACCTGGGAGTGTCTGAGGTGTACCTGGCAGTGTCAGCGGTGTACCTGGGAGTGTCAGTGGTGTACCTGGGAGTGTGAGAGGTGTACCTGGGAGTGTCAGGGGTGTACCTAGGAGTCTCGGAGGTGTACCTGGGAGTGTCAGAGGTGTTCTTGGGAGTGTCGGAGGTGTACCTGGGAGTGTCGGAGGTGTACCTGGGAGTGTCAGAGGTGTACCTGGGAGTGTCAGGGGTGTACCTGGGAGTGTCAGAGGTGTACCTGGGAGTGTCAGGGTTGTACCTGGGAGTGTCGGAGGTGTACCTGGGAGTGTCTGAGGTGTACCTGGGCGTGTCAGATGTACCAGGGAGTGTCAGTGGAGTACCTGAAAGTGTCATTGGTGTACCTGGGAGCGTCAGTGGTGTACCTGGGAGTGTTGGAGGTGTACCTGGGAGTGTCTGAGGTGTACCTGGGAGTGTCAGATGTACCAGGGAGTGTTAGTGGAGTACCTGAAAGTGTCATTGGTGTACCTGGGAGCGTCATTGGTGTACCTGGGAGTGTCAGAGGTGTACCTGGGAGTGTCTGAGGTGTACCAGGGAGGGTCAGAGGTGTGCCTGGGAGGCCGGGTGTACCTGGGAGGTCAGAGGTGTACCTGGGAGCCTGAGGTACCTAGAGAGCCGGGGTGGTGTACCTGGGAGGTCAGGTGCACCTGGGAGGTCAGAGGAGTACCTGGGAGTGCCAGAGGTGTACCTGGGAGTGTCAGAGGTGTACCTGGGAGGCCTGAGGTGTACCTGGGAGTGTGAGGTGTACCTAGGAGTGTCAGGTGTACCTGGGAGGTCAGAGAGTACCTGGAGGTCAGAGGTCACCAGAAAGGCAGGAAACCAGGAAGTGTAGGAGGTGTAACTGGGAGTGTCAAAGCAGGCCTGGGAGTGTCAGAGGTGTACCAGAGAGTGTCAGAGGAGCACCTAGGAGTGTCAGAGGTGTACCTGGGAGTGTCTGAAGTGTACCTGGGAGTGTCAGGGGTGTACCTGGGAATGTCAGGGGTGTACCTGGAGTGTCTGAGGTGTAGCTGGGAGTGTTCGAGGAGTACCTAGCAGTGCCTGAGGTACCTGGGAATGCTGGGGTGAGAAAACCAAGAAGTGTAAGAGGTGTACCAGGGAGGTTGGGAGATGTACCTGAGAGTGTTGGGTGTACTTAAGGAGCCGGACGAGTACCTGGGAGGCTGGGAGAGTACCAGGGAATGTGAGTAATGGGAGTGCCCGAGGTGGGCCTGGGAGTGTCAGAGGTGTACCTGGAGTGTCAGAGGAGTACCTGGGAGTGCCTGAGGTGTACCTGGGAGGTAAGAGGTGTACTCTAGGAGGTGGGGTGTGTTCCAGGGAGTGTCAGAGGAGGAACCTGGAGAGCCGAGGAGCACTGGAGGTCAGGGGCACCTGGGAGGGCCAGAGGTACCTGGGAGTGTCAGAGGTGTACCTGGGAGTGCCTGAGGTACCTGGGAGAGCCAGAGGTGTACCTGGGAGGCCAGTGAGCACCAGGGAGTGCTGGGGAGGTGACCTGGGAGCTAGAGGTGTACCTGGGAGTGTCTGAGGTGTACCTGTGAGTGTAAGGAGGTGCACCTGGGAGAAGTGTGTGTTCCAGGAGTGTCAGAGAGTACCTGGGAGAAGCCAGAGGAGTACCTGAGTGTCAGGAGGTGGTACCTGGGAGTGCCTGAGGTGTACCTAGGGAGAAGCTGGGTGGTGCACCTGGAGGTTGGGGTGAGGCCCAGGGAGTGCCAGAGAGTACCTTGGAGGTCAGAGGTGTACCTGGGAGTGGTAGGTGAGCCTGGGAGTGTCAGAGGTGTACCTGGGAGTGTCAGAGGTGTACCTGGGAGTGCCTGAGGTGTACCTGGGAGAGTCAGTGGTAAACCTGGGAGTGTCAGGGGAGCACCAGGAGCCCAGAGGTGTGCCTGGGAGCACAGAGGTGTACCTGGGAGGCCTGAGGTACCTGTGAGTGTGAAGGAGGTGTACCTAGGAGTGTCAGGTGTTCCAGGAGTGTCAGAGAGCACCTGGGAGTGTCAGAGGTACCTGGTAGTGTCAGAGGTACCTGGGAGGTCTGAGATGTACCTGTGAGGTATGAGGTACCAGGAGGCCAGGTGTGTTCCAGGGAGACAGAGGAGCACCTGGGAGGCCAGAGTACCTGGGAGTGTCAGAGGAGTACCTGGGAGGTTGTACCTAGGAGAGCTGGGGGGAGTGCAGGGGAGTCCTGGGAGTAGCCAGGGTGTACCTGGGAGTGCTGAGGTGTACCTGGGAGTGTCTGAGGCACTTAGAGAGCTGGGTGGTGTACCTGGAGCAAGCCAGGTGAGTACCAGTGTTCCAGGGAGGTCAGAGGAGTACCTGGGAGGCGTTCAGAGGAGTACCTGGGAGGTCAGAGGTGTACCTGGGAGGTCTGAGGTGTACCTGGGAGAGTCAGAGGTACTGGGAGGTCAGGAGAGCACCAGGAGTGTCAGAGGAGTACCTTGGAGTGTCAGAGGTACCTGGGAGTGTCAGGTGAGTACTGGGAGTGTCAGAGGTACCTGGGAGGTCAGGAGGAGGTGTACCTGGGAGTGTCTGAGGTGTACCTGGGAGAGTCAGTGGTGTACCTGGGAGTGTCAGGTGAGTACCAGGGAGCAGTCGAGGTGTGTCGGAGTGTCAGAGGTGTACCTGGAGTGTCTGAGGTGTGGGCCCAGAGGTAAGTGAGGTGTACCTAGGGAGGTCACAGGTGGTTCAGGGAGGTCAGAGGAGTACCTGGGAGTGTCAGAGGTGTACCTGGTAGTGCCAGAGGTACCTGGGAGTGTCTGAGGTGTACCTTGAGTGCAAGGAGGTGTACCTAGGAGTGCCAGGTGTCTCCAGGAGTGTCAGAGGAGTACCTGGGAGTGTCAGAGGTGTGCCAGGAGTGTCAGAGGTGTACCTGGGAGTGTCTAGGAGGTGTACCTGGGAGTGTAAGGAGGTGGTACCTAGGAGCCAGGGTGTGTCCCAGGGAGTGTCAGAGGAGCACCTGGGAGTGTCAGAGGAGCACCTGGGAGGTCAGAGGTGTACCTGGGAGAGTCAGGGGTGTACCTGGGAGGCCAGAGGTGCACCTGGAGTGTCGAGGTGCACCTGGGAGAGTCAGAGGTGTACCTGGGAGGCAAGTCAGGTGGAGTACCAGGGAGTGTCAGGTGTACCTGGGAGTGCAGGGAGGTGCACCTGGGAGTGTCAGAGGTGTACCTGGGAGGTCTGAGGTGTACCTGGGAGTGTATGAGGTGTACCTAGGAGTGTCAGGTGTGTTCCAGGAGGTCAGAGGAGTACCTGGGAGGTCAGAGGTGTACCTGGGAGTGTCAGAGGAGTACTCTAGGAGGCCGAGGTGTACCTGGAGGCCTGAAGTGTACCTGGGAGTGTCAGAGGTGTACCTGGGAGTGTCAGGGGTGTACCTGGGAGTGCCTGAGGTACCTGGGAGTGCCTGAGAGTACTTGAGTGCTGAGGTGTACCTGGGAATGCTGAGGTGGAGAACCAAGAAGTGTAAGAGGTGCACCAGGGAGGCCAGAGATGTACCTGAGAGTGTCAGGGGTGTAATGAGAGTGTCGGACGTACCTGGGAGTGTCAGAGGAGCACCAGGGAATGTCAGTGGAGTACCTGGGAGTGTCTGAGGTGCACCTGGGAGGCCAGAGGTGTACCTGGGAGGTCAGAGGAGTACCTGGGAGTGGTCTGAGGTGTACCTGGGAGCAGTATGAGGTGTACCCAGGAGTGTCAGGTGTGTTCCAGGGAGTCAGAGGAGTACCTGGGAGTGCCAGAGGAGTAACTGGGAGGCCAGGGGTGTACCTGGGGAGGCCAGAGGTGTACCTGGGAGTGCTCAGAGGTGTACCTGGGAGTGTCTGAGGTGTACCTGGGAGAGTCAGTGGTGTACCTGGGAGGCTGGGGTGAGCACCAGGAGGTCAGAGGAGTACCTGGGAGTGTCAGAGGTGTACCTGGGAGTGCTGAGGTGTACCTGTGAGGATGAGGTGTACCTAGAGTGGCGTGTGTTCCAGGAGGCTCAGAGGAGCACCTGGGAGTGGAGAGGAGGCCCTGGGAGGCCAGAGGTACCTGGGAGGTCTGAGGTACCTAGGAGAGCTGGTGGTACCTGGGAGGTCAGGTGAGTACCAGGAGCTCAGAGGAGCACCTTGAGGTCAGAGGTGTACCTGGGAGGTCAGGTGAGCACTGGGAGGTCAGAGGTGTACCTGGGAGTGTCAGAGGTGTACCTGGGAGGTCTGAGGTGCACTGGGAGAGCTGGGGTGGTGTACCTGAGTGTCAGGTGAGTACCAGGGAGGCTGCGGAGGTGTACCTGGGAGTGTCAGGGGATGTACCTGGGAGTGTCTGAGGTACCTGTGAGTGTATGAGGTGCACCTAGGAGTGTCAGGTGTGTTCCAGGAGTGCCGAGGAGTACCTGGGAGGCCAGAGGTACCTGGTAAAAGTCAGAGGTGTACCTGGGAGGCCTGAGATGTACCTGAGTGTAAGGAGGTGTACCTAGGAGTGCCAGGTGTGTACCAGGGAGTGTCAGAGGAGTGACCTGGGGTGCCAGAGGAGTACCTGGGAGTAGCCGGGAGGTGTGTACTGGGAGTGAAAATCTGGAGGTCAATGGTGTACCTGGAGATCAGGTGTACCTGGGAGTGTCAGGTGAGTACCAGGGAGTGTCAGAGGTGTACCTGGGAGGTCAGAGGTACCTGGGAGTGTCGAGGTGTACCTGGGAGTGTCAGAGGTGTACCTGGGAGCACAGGTGAGTACCACAGGAGTGTCAGAGGAGGACCTGGGAGCACAGAGGTGTACCTGGGAGTGCCAGAGGTGTACCTGGGAGAGTCAAGGTGTACCTGGGAGTGTCAGGTGAGAACCAGGAGCAGCCAGAGGAGCACCTTGGAGTGTCAGGGAGGTGTACCTGGGAGCAAGTCAGGGAGGCCTGGGAGTGTAGAGGCACTGGGAGTGTCAGAGGTGTACCTGGGAGTGTCGAGGTAGGTGTACCTGGGAGAGTGAGTGGTACCTGGAGTGTCAGGTGAGTACCAGGGAGTGTCTGAGGTGCCTGGGAGTGTCAGAGGTGTACCTGGGAGTGTCTGAGGTGTACCTGTGAGTGTATGAGGTGTAATTTAGGAGTGTTGTGTGTTCCAGCGAGTGTCGGTGAGTACCTGGGAGTGTCAGGAGGTGTACTGGTAGTGTCAGAGGTGTGCCTGAGAGTGTCTGAGATGCACCTTTGAGTGTATGAGGTGTACCCAGGAGGTCAGGTGTGTTCCAGGAGTGGGGTCAGAGGAGTACCTGGAGGCCAGAGGTGTGCCTGGGAGTGTCAGGAGGTGTGGCCTGGGAGTGTCTGAGGTGTACCCAGGAGTGCATGAGGTGTACCTAGGAGTGTCAGGTGTGTTCCAGGGAGTGTCAGAGGAGCACCTGGGAAGGCTGGGGAGAGCACCTGGGAGTGTCAGGGGTGTACCTGGGAGGCCGGGTGTACCTGGGAGTGTCAGAGGAGTACCTGGGAGGCCTGAGGTACCTAGAGAGCCGGGGTGGTGTACCTGGGAGGTCAGGTGAGTACCAGGGAGTGTCAGAGGAGTACCTGGGAGTGCCAGAGGTGTACCTGGGAGTGCCAGAGGTGTACCTGGGAGTGCCTGAGGTGTACCTGTGAGTGTATGAGGTGTACCTAGGAGTGTCAGGTGTTCCAGGGAGGTCAGAGAGCACCTGGAGTAAGTCAGAGGTGCACCAGAAAGGCAGGAAACCAGGAAGTGTAGGAGGTGTAACTGGGAGTGTCAAAGGCCAGGCCTGGGAGTGTCAGAGGTGTACCAGAGAGTGTCAGAGGAGTACCTAGGAGTGTCAGAGGTGTACCTGGGAGTGTCTGAAGTGTACCTGGGAGTGTCAGGGGTGTACCTGGGAATGTCAGGGGTGTACCTGGAGTGTCTGAGGTGTAGCTGGGAGTGTTCGAGGAGTACCTAGCAGTGCCTGGAGGTACTCTGGGAATGCTGGGGTGAGCAAAACCAAGAAGTGTAAGAGGTGTACCAGGGAGGTTGGGAGATGTACCTGGAGAGTGTTGGGTGTACTTTAGGAGCCGGACGTGTACCTGGGAGGCTGGGAGAGTACCAGGGAATGTGAGTAATGGGAGTGCCCGAGGTGGGCCTGGGAGTGTCAGAGGTGTACCTGGAGTGTCAGAGGAGCACTCTGGGAGTGCCTGAGGTGTACCTGGGAGGTAAGAGGTGTACTCTAGGAGGTTGGGGTGTGTTTCCAGGGAGTGTCAGAGGAGGAACCTGGAGCAAGCCAGAGGAGCACTGGAGGTCAGGGGGTGCACCTGGGAGGGGCCAGAGGCACCTGGGAGTGTCAGAGGTGTACCTGGGAGTGCCCTGAGGTACCTGTGGGAGAGTCAGTGGTGTACCTGGGAGGCCAGTGAGCACCAGGGAGTGCTGGGGAGGAGACCTGGGAGGCTGGGGAGGTGTACCTGGGAGTGTCTGAGGTGTACCTGTGAGTGTAAGGAGGTGTACTCTAGGGAGCAAGTTGTGTGTGCTCCAGGAGTGTCAGAGAGTACCTGGGAGCAAGCCAGAGGAGTACCTGAGTGTCAGGAGGTGGGTACCTGGGAGTGTCTGAGGTGTACCTAGGGAGAAAGCTGGGGTGGTGCACCTGGAGGTTGGGGTGAGGCTCAGGGAGTGTCAGAGAGTACCTTGGAGGTCAGAGGTGGCCTGGGAGTGGTAGGTGAGCCTGGGAGTGTCAGGAGGTGTACTTGGGAGTGTCAGAGGTGTACCTGGGAGTGTCTGAGGTGTACCTGGGAGAGTCAGTGGTAAACCTGGGAGTGTCAGGGGAGCACCAGGAGCCCAGAGGTGTGCCTGGGAGCAACAGAGGTGTACCTGGGAGTGTCTGAGGTGCACCTGTGAGTGTGAAGGAGGTGTACCTAGGAGTGTCAGGTGTTCCAGGGAGTGTCAGAGAGTACCTGGGAGTGTCAGAGGTACCTGGTAGTGTCAGAGGTACCTGGGAGTGTCTGAGATGTACCTTTGAGTGTATGAGGTGTACCAGGAGGCCAGGTGTGTTCCAGGGAGACAGAGGAGGGCCTGGGAGGCCAGAGTACCTGGGAGTGTCAGAGGTGTACCTGGGAGGTTTGTACCTAGGAGAGCTGGGGTGGTGTACCAGTGTCAGGGGTGTGCCTGGGGAGTAAGCCAGGGTGTACCTGGGAGTGCTGAGGTGTACCTGGGAGTGCCTGAGGCACTTAGAGAGCTGGGGTGGTGTACCTGGAGCAAGCCAGGTGAGTACCAGGGAGCTGGGAGTGCCGGGAGGAGTACCTGGGAGGCCAGAGGTGACCTGGGAGTGCTCAGGTACCTGTGAGTGTAAGGAGGCATACCCAGGAGTGTCAGGTGTGTTCCAGGGAAGGTCAGAGGAGCACCTGGGAGGTCAGAGGAGCACCTGGTAGTGTCAGAGGTGCACTTGGGAGACTGAAGAGGTGTACCTCGGAGCAAGTCAGAGGTGTACCTGGGAGGTTGGGGAGAAACCAGGAAGTGTAAGAGGTGTAACTGGGAGTGCCAAGATGTACCTGGGAGGCAGAGGTGTACCTGGTGGAGTGCTTGAGAGCCTAGGGAGGCTGAGAAAATGTACAGGAGCCCTGAGGTGTACCTGGGAGGCCAGGTGTGTACCTGGAAAATGTTGGGGTACTGGGATGCCGGAGGTGTACTGGGAGGTGAGAAGTTACCTGGGAGTGTCTGAGGTACCTGGGAGCAAGCCGAGGTACCAGGAGTGCAGAGGTGAACTGGGAGGCAGAGAAAATGGGAGGCCAGGTGTACCAGGAGAACAGTGGAGTACCTGGGAGGTCAGAGGCACCTGGGAGCACGGAGGTGCAAGGAGAGTGTCAGAGGTGCACCTGGCAGTGCCGAAGGCACCCAGGAGCGTCAGAGGCAGTCTGGGAGTGTCTGAGGTGTACCTGGGGTGTCTGAGGTGTACCTGGGATTGTCTGAGGTGTACTGGGACACAGAGTAACATGGGAGTATCGGAGGTACCTGGGGTGTCTGAGGTACCTGGGAGTGTCAGAGGTGTACCTGGCAAAAAGGAGGTACCTGGGAGGTTCAGGAGATGTACCTGAGAGTGCTGGGAGGTGTACCTAGGAGTAAGCGACGTGTACCTGGGAGGCCAGAGGAGTACCAGGGAATGTTGTGAGCACCTGGGAGTAAGAGGTACCTGGGAGGCCAGAGGTACCTGGGAGTGGCTGGGAGGCCTGGGAGGCCAGAGGTGTACCTAGCAAGTCGGGAGGTGTACCTGGGAGTGTGGGAGGTACCTGGAGTGCCTGAGGTACCTGGGAGGCCTGAGGTGTACTCGGAGGCCTGAGGCTCACCTGGCAGTGTCTGAGGTGTACCTTTGAATGTCAGTGGAGAAACCAGGAAGTGTAAGAGGTGTACCTGGGAGTGTCAGCGGTGTACCTGGGAGTGTCAGGAGGTACCAGAGCAGCTGGGAGGAGACCTAAGAGTGTCTGAGGTGTACCTGGGAATGCCAGAGGTGTACCTGGGAGTCTCAGATGTGTACCTGGCAGCAGAGGAGTACCTGGGAGGGCAGATGTGTATCTGGGAGTGTCTTGGGTGTACCTAGGCGGGGAGGTGTGCCTGGAGTCACACTTGAGTGTCAGAGGTGTAACGGAGGCAGAGGTGTACCTGGGAGTGGGAGGTGGGAGGCAGGGGACCTGGAGGCCGAAAGCCTGAGAGGTCAGAGGTGTACCTGGAGTGCCAGAGGTAAAAACCTGGGAGAGTCAGATGGAGAACCAAGTACCAGGAGTGTCAGAGGAGTAACGGGAGGACAGAGGTCGAGAGGACAGAGAGTACCTGGGAGGTCAGAGGTACCTGAGAGACACAGAGGCTTCATCTGGTAGTGCTGAGGTACCTGGGAGGTAATGAGGTGTACCTAGGGCAAGCCAGGTGTTCCAGGGAGTGTCAGAGGAGTACCTGGGAGTGCTGGGAGGAGCACCTGGGAGTGTCAGGGTGTACCTGGGAGTGCCAGAGGTGTACCTGGGAGGCCGGAGGTGTACCTGGGAGCGTGGCCTGGGAGGCCAGAGGTGTACTGGCAGTGTCAGAGGTGTGCCTGGGAGAAGTCAGGGAGATGTACCTGGGAGGTCAGAGGTGTACTGGGAGGCTGGTGGAGTACCAGGGAAGGCTGTGAGTACCTGGGAGGCCTGGAGGGGCCTGGAGTGCTGGGAGGTGTACCTGGAGAGCCAGAGGTACCTGGGAGTGTCTGGAGGTAACGGGAGGAAGTGAGGTGTACCCAGGAGTGCAGGTGGGTTCCAGGGACACAGGAGTACCTGGGAGGCCGAGAGTACCTGGGAGGTCAGGGGTGTACCTGGGAGTGCTCAGAGGTACCTGGGGGCAGAGGTGCACCTGGGAGTGTCTGAGGTGTACCTGGGAGAGCCAGTGGTGCACTGGGAGGTCAGAGCACCAGGAGTGCTCAGAGAGCACCTGGGAGTGCTGGGAGAACCTGGGAGTGTCTGAGGTACCAGGAGGTATGAGTAGCAAATTTAGAGTGTCAGGTAGCCTAGGGAGTGTCAGAGAGTACCTGGGAGGCTGGGAGGTGTACCTAGGAGGCCAGAGGTGTACCTGGGAGTGTCTGAGGTGTACCTGGGAGAGCTGAGGTGTACCTGGGAGGCCAGGTGAGTACCAGGAATGTCAGAGAGCACGGGAGCTGGGGATGTACCTGAGTGTCAGGTGAGCACGGGAGGTCAGAGGTGTACCTGGGAGTGTTGGAGAGGTGTACTGGGAGGTCCGAGGTGTACTCTGGGAGAGTCAGAGGTGTACCTGGGAGTGTCAGGTGAGTACCAGGGAGTGTCAGAGGAGCACCAGGGAGTGTCAGAGGTGTACCTGGGAGTGTCAGAGGTACCTGGAGTGTCAGAGGTGTGCACCAGGGAGAGTCAGGTGTTCCAGGAGTGTCAGAGAGCACCTGGGAGTGTCAGAGGTGTACCTGGGAGGTCAGAGGTGTACCTGGGAGTGTCAGAGGTGTACCTGGGAGTGTCAGAGGTGTACCTGGGAGTGACAGTGTGAAACCCAGGAATGTCATGGAGGCCTGGAGTGTCAGAGTGTACCTGGGAGCTGGGGTGTACCTGGAGCATCAGAGGTGTACTAAAGTCAGAGGTGTACCAGAGTGTCTGAGGTACTGGGAGAGCTGGGTGGTGTACCTGGGAGTGTCAGGTGTGTACCAGGGAGAAGTCAGAGGAGTACCTGGGAGGTCTGAGGTGTACTGGGAGTGGTCTGGAGGTAACCTGGGGAGGTATGAGGTGTACCTGAGGTTGGGTAAGCCGGGAGTGTGAGTGTACCTGGGAGGCCAGAGGTGTAACTGGGAGGCCAGAGGTAACGGAGTGTCTGAGGTGTACCCAGGGAGTCAGTGGTGTACCTGGGAGTGTCAGGTGAGTACCAGGGAATGTCAGAGGAGCACCTGGGCGTGTCAGAGGTGTACCTGGAGTGGTCAGGTGAGTACCTGGGAGTGTCAGAGGTGTACCTGGGAGTGCTCAGTGGTGTACCTGGGAGTGTCTGAGGTGTACCTGGGAGAGTCAGTGGTGTACCTGGGAGTGTCAGGTGTACCTGGAGTGTCTGAGGTGTAACTAGGAGAGCTGGGTGGTGCCTGGGAGGTCAGGTGAGTACCAGGAATGTCAGGAGGAGTGACCTGGGAGTGTCAGAGGTGTACCTGGGAGTGTCAGGTGAGTACCTGGGAGGCCAGAGGTACCTGGGAGGCCAGGTAGTACCTGGAGTGTCTGATGTACTGGGAGAAAACAGTGGTACCTGGGAGTGTCAGGTGAGTACCAGGGAGGCCAGAAAAGTACCTGGGAGTGTCAGGGTGTACCTGGGAGTGCCAGAGGTGTACCTGGGAGTGTTCGAGGTACTGTGGGAGGGAGGTGTACCTAGAGCCAGGTGTGTTCCAGGGAGGCCAGAGGAGTAATGGGAGGCCGAGGTACTTGGTAGTGTCAGAGGCCTGGGAGTGTCTGAGGTACCTGTGAGTGTATGAGGTGTAGCCTCAGGAGCAAGTCAGGTGTGTTCTCAGGGAGGAGAAATGGGAGGCTGGGGAGAGCAACGGGAGGTCAGGGGTGTACCTGGGAGGCCAGGGGTGGGCCTGGGAGTGCCAGAGGTGTACCTGGGAGTGTCTGAGGTGTACCTGGAGACAGGTGGTGTGCCTGGGAGTGTCAGGTGAGCACCAGGAGGCCAGAGGAGTACCTGGGAGTGCTGTCAGAGGTGTACCTGGGAGGCTGGGAGGTGTACCTGGAGCAAGTTCGAGGTGTACCTGTGAGTGCATGTGAGGTGTACCTAGGAGCAAGTCAGGTGTGTTCCAGGGAATGTCAGAGGAGCACTTGGAGGTCAGGGAGGTACCCCAGGTACAGTGTGTACCTGGGAGTATCAGAGGTGTACTTGGAGTGTCAGGAGGTGTACCTGGGAGCAAGCCAGGGACTGGGAATGTCAGGTGAACTGGGAGGTCGGAGGTAACTGGGAGTGAGGAAGTGTACCTGGGAGTGTCTGAGGTACCTGGGAGTGTCGGAGGTGCACCAGGAGTGCTCAGAGGTACCTGGGAGTGTCAGAGGTACCTGGGAGGTCAGGGGTGTACCAGGGAGGGTCAGTGAGTACCTGGGAGTGTCAGAGGTGTACCTGGGATGTCGGAGGTGACATGGAGTGTCAGAGGTGTACCAGTGTCAGCGGTGTACCTAGGGATGTCAGAGGTGTTCCTGGGAGTGTCTGAGGCACCTGGGGTGTCTGAGGTGTACCTGGGATTGTCTGAGGTGTACTTGGGACATCAGAGGTATTTGGGAGCATCGGAGGTGTACCTGGGGTGTCTGAGGTGTACCTGGGAGTGTCAGAGGTGCACCTGGCAGTGTCAGAGGTGTACCTGGGAGTGTCAGAGATGTACCTGAGAGTGTCAGAGGTACCTAGGGAGTGTCGGACGTGCACTGGGAGGTCAGAGGAGTACCAGGAATGCAGGGGAGACCTGGGAGTGTCAGAGGTGTACCTGGGAGGCCAGAGGTGTACCTGGGAGGCTGGAGGTACCTGGAGGCTCAGAGGTGTACCTGGGAGGCCGGAGGTGGGAGTGTGGGAGGTGCACCTGGGAGTGTCTGAGGTGTACCTGGGAGTGTCTGAGGTGTACCTGGGAGTGTCTGAGGTTCACCTGGCAGTGTCTGAGGTACGTCAGGGAGCACCAGGAATGTCAGTGAGCACCTGGGAGCAAGTCTGAGGGCACACCTGGGAGTGTCAGGAGGTGTACCTGGGAGTGTGAGAGGTACCTGGGAGTGTCTGAGGTGCCTGGGAGTGTATGAGGCACATTGGAGTGACAGGTGTGTTCCAGGAATGTCAATGAGTGCCTGGGAGGCTGAGTGAGCACCTGGAGTGCTGGGGTGTACCTGGGAGGCTGGGGAGGTGTACCTGGGGGGTGTCAGAGGTGTACCTGGGAGCAAGCCTGCTGAGGTGCAATTGGGAGAGTCAGGTGGTGTACCTGGGAGCAAGTCAGGTGAGCACCAGGGAGGCTGGGAGAGCACTTCCTGGGAGTGTCAGAGGTGTACCTGGGAGTGTCTGAGGTGTACTCAGAGTGTATGAGGTGTACCTAGGAGAGTCAGGTGTTTCCAGGAGTGTCAGAGAGCAACGGAGGCCAGAGAGTACCAAGGAGTGTCAGAGGTGTACCTGGGAGGTCTGAGGTGTAACCCAGGAGAGCTGGGGTGGTGTACCTGGGAGCAGGGGTGAGCACCAGGGAATGTCAGAGGAGCACCTGGGAGGTCAGAGGTGTACCTGAGGCCAGGGTGAGTACCTGGGAGTGTCAGGAGGTGTACCTGGGGAGGCCAGTGGTGTAACGGGAGGTTCTGAGGCACCTGGGAGAGCCAGTGGTGTACCTGGGAGCACAGGTGAGTATCAGGGAGGCCAGAAAAGTACCTGGGAGTGTCAGGGGTGTACCTGGGAGTGTCTGGAGGTGTACCTGTGAGGTATGAGGTGTACCTAGG
>NW_024739521.1:0-2523 GCF_018991925.1 Homarus americanus
TACAAAAAACTGGTTGCCGTCATCCCACCAGGTATATATATACGGGGTCACAGGTCCCCCACCACAGTCACCTGCTGGACGCCGTGCTGACAACATATGAAGGTAAGTCTAGTGTTGCTCTTGAACTGTTTTTTTATTTTCTCTGATCTCTCTCTCTCTCTCTCTCTCTCTCTCTCTCTCTCTCTCTCTCTCTCTCTCTCTCTCTCTCTCTCTCTCTCTTTCTTTCCTTCTTTCTTTCTTTCTCTCTCACTCTCTCTTCATTATTTATAAGAATATTAAAAACAAACAATAATTACATGAATAACTTTAATAACAAAGAAATTGGCGGGAAAATTTAAATGGCAAAACGTAAACATTTCCATCAAGTCAGCTGATCTGTTTGTAATATGTTAGGTTGGGTCAGACTGTATCTAACTGACTCACTTAAGCTACTACACAAAGATGGATTCTCAAAGGTTCCTACGTTACGTTTTCCTCCTCACTGGTGATGTGAGAACGTATCTAACTGAGTCACTTAAGCTACCACACAAAGATGGATTCTCAAAGGTTCCTACGTTAAGTTTTCCTCCTAACTGGTGATGTGAGAACGTATCTAACTGAGTCACTTAAGCTACCACACAAAGATGGATTCTCAAAGGTTCCTACGTTAAGTTTTCCTCCTAACTGGTGATGTGAGAACGTATCTAACTGACTCACTTAAGCTACCACACAAAGATGGATTCTCAAAGGTTCCTACGTTAAGTTTTCCTCCTAACTGGTGAAACATGTATTGACATCCTCCTTCCTGAATAGTTCTCCAAAGTTTCTGTTGGTTCTTCCTAACTGAGTGATGTTGAGCATCTTTGACTCATGGCTACTACCTGAAATGGATTCTCAAAGGTTCCTACGTTACGTTTTCCTCCTCACTGGTGATGTGAGAACGTATCTAACTGAGTCACTTAAGCTACCACACAAAGATGGATTCTCAAAGGTTCCTACGTTAAGTTTTCCTCCTAACTGGTGATGTGAGAACGTATCTAACTGAGTCACTTAAGCTACCACACAAAGATGGATTCTCAAAGGTTCCTACGTTAAGTTTTCCTCCTAACTGGTGATGTGAGAACGTATCTAACTGACTCACTTAAGCTACCACACAAAGATGGATTCTCAAAGGTTCCTACGTTAAGTTTTCCTCCTAACTGGTGATGTGAGAACGTATCTAACTGTCACACTTAAGCTACCACACAAAGATGGATTCTCAAAGGTTCCTACATTAAGTTTTCCTCCTAACTGGTGATGTGAGAACGTATCTAACTGTCTCACTTAAGCTACCACACAAAGATGGATTCTCAAAGGTTCCTACGTTAAGTTTTCCTCCTAACTGGTGATGTGAGAACGTATCTAACTGTCTCACTTAAGCTACCACACAAAGATGGATTCTCAAAGGTTCCTACGTTAAGTTTTCCTCCTAACTGGTGATGTGAGAACGTATCTAACTGACTCACTTAAGCTACCACACAAAGATGGATTCTCAAAGGTTCCTATGTTAAGTTTTCCTCCTAACTGGTGATGTGAGAACGTATCTAACTGACTCACTTAAGCTACCACACAAAGATTGATTCTCAAAGGTTCCTAAGTTCAATTTTCCTCCTAACTGGTGATGTGAGAACGTATCTAACTGACTCACTTAAGCTACCACACAAAGATGGATTCTCAAAGGTTCCTAAGTTCAATTTTCCTCCTAACTGGTGATGTGAGAACGTATCTAACTGATTCACTTAAGCTACCACACAAAGATGGATTCTGCTGTCTTACGTTAAAAGTTTTCTCCTAGAACTGTGATGTAGGAAATCTATCTAACTTGTCTCACTAAAAGCTACCACACAAAGATGGATTCTCAAAGGTTCCTTACGTTAAGTTTCTTCTCCTAACTGTGATGTGAGAACGTATCTAACTGTCTCTTACCTTGGTTACCATGACGGATTCGTTCCTACGTTGTTTTCTCCTAACTTGTGATGAGAAACCATTCAATCAGTCTCACTAAGCTGCCACACAAAGATGGATTTCAAAATTCCATTAAGTTTTCTCCTAACTGGTGATGTGAGAATGTACTGACCTGACTCACTTGGTTAACACACAAAGATGGATTCTCAAATGTCTTTACGTTAAGTTTTCTCCTAACTGTGAGATGTGAGAACGTATCTAACTGACTCACTTAAGCTACTACACAAAGATGGATTCTCAAAGGTTCCTACGTTAAGTTTTCCTCCTAACTGGTGATGTGAGAACGTATCTAACTGACTCACTTAAGCTATCACACAAAGATGGATTCTCAAAGGTTCCTACGTTAAGTTTTCCTCCTAACTGGTGATGTGAGAACGTATCTAACTGACTCACTTAAGCTACCACACAAAGATAGATTCTCAAAAGGTTCCTACGTTAAGTTTTCCTCCTAACTGGTGATGTGAGAACGTATCTAACTGACTCACTTAAGCTACCACACAAAGATGGATTCTCAAAGGTTCCTACGTTAAGTTTTCCTCC
>NW_024739522.1:0-8385 GCF_018991925.1 Homarus americanus
TGTGTAGTGATACTATGAACTGTGTAGTTATGATATGAACTATAGTGATGATGTATAGTGATGCTATGAACTGTGTAGTGATGCTGTGTAGTGATACTATGAACTGTGTAGTTATGATATGAACTATAGTGATGATGTATAGCGATGCTCTGAACTGTGTAGTGATGATGTGTAGTTATACTATGAACTGTGTAGTTATGATATGAACTATAGTGATGATATTTAGTGATGCTATGAACTGTGTAGTGATGATGCATAGTGATACTATGAACTATGTAGTTATGATGTGAACTATAGTGATGATGTATAGTGATGCTATGAACTGTGCAGGGATGATGTGTAGTGATACTATGAAGTATGTAGTTATGATGTGAACTATAGTGATGATGTATAGTGATGCTATGAACTGTGTAGTGATGATGTTTAGTGATACTATGAACTGCATAGTTATGATATGAACTGTAGTGATGATGTATAGTGATGCTATGAACTGTGTAGTTATGATGTGAACTATACTGATGATGTTTAGTGATACTATGAACTATGTAGTTATGATGTGAACTATAGTGGTGATGTATAGTGATGCTGTGAACTGTGTAGTGATGATGTGTAGTGACACTATGAACTGAGTAGTTATGATGTGAACTATAGTGATGATGTATAGTGATGCTATGAACTGTGTAGTGATGATCTCCCTATCTTCCCTCCCCAGTATCTCTCCCCTCTCCTCATTGCCCTCCCTACTATCCCTCTCCTCTCCTCCCTACCCTCCCTACTATTCCCCCTCTCTCCTCCCTGCCCTCTAGTCTCCCTCTCCGTTTTCTTCCCACCCTGCCCTCTCTAGTCTCAATCCCCTCTCCTCCCTGCCCTCCCAATTCTCCCTGTCTTCCCTCCCTGCCACACAGAGATACATGATGTGTGATAGTAGGTAGGTCACGTCTTGGCTGTCAGACCATATTCTGAGTGTACGAGGATATCTCTCTCTCTCTCCTCTCTCTCTCTCTCTCTCTCTCTCTCTCTCTCGCTCTCTCTCTCTGTCTCCCTCTCTCTCTCCCTCTCTCTCTCATCTCTTTATTTTACAAATTGTCTCCCTTTTTATGTATGCATGTACGTATGTATGTATATATATATATGTATGTATGTATGTATGTGTGTGTGTATGTATGTATGTATGTATGTATGTACGTATGTATGTATGTATGTATGTATGTATGTATTTATGAATGTATGTATGTATGTATGTATGTATGTATGTATGTATGTGCCTGCCTGCCGTTCTGCCTAACTCCCTAACTCACATTATAAGTAACTGTCTCCCATTTCTTACCAATGAAATTCACTTTTACCCCTGGAGGCTGGTATTAAATTCTTGTCCTCCCACCTGTGGCACGTGCTGGACCAGGTCCTCTAATACGTGTGTGTGTGTGTGTGTGTGTGTGTATGAGAAGAATTTTACCACCTAGGGACTTTGTAGTAAACTCCTGGCATAGACGCGGCGAAGTTCAATTAGACTAGTGCTTAATTTTATCTTTCACAGCTAAACTTCCCGAATAGTTACTATTGATGGCCTTCTCTCTCTCTCTTTCCTTTACCCTTTCCTTTTCTCAAAAGTTAACTCACCCCTGAAGATGTGAATTACACGAAAGCGCTTGGGGACTTCGTGTTTTCTTCTTTCCTTGTGGTTATAAGCATATATATATATATATATATATATATATATATATATATATATATATAAATATATATATATATAAATATAAATATATATATATAAATATAAATATATATATATAAATATAAATATATATATATATATATATATATATATATATATATATATATATATATATATATATATATATATATTGTTGGCCTTAAACTAGGAAAATGCTTGGACAGCAAGACAGAATACCCCGGTGAGTGATATGTTTGTGTATGAGAGTTGGGCTATTTTAAAGTGTTATTTATACCCAGGTATTACCAGTTCTGTATATATGTGATATAAGTAAGTGCAGTAAGAATTGTATGCAGGAGATGCTTTATAAGTTATTTGTGGAGTAATAATACAAATAATATTAATTTATACTTCATTTTTAGTTTACACAAAAACATAAACAAAAAGAAAACAACGTGGATTAATAATCACTTTTGTTTCATGCAGTTTTCAGGCGGCGCTCCTTGGCCATGGCCCGGGCCTGTTGGGCAGCAGCTTTACGGGCTTCAGCGACCGTGTTAGTTGGGTGCTCAGCCTTTGATTTGAGATTACCTTTGGCTCCTGGGACCAAGGTATTCTTGGCCTGGTGAAGAGGCCTATTGGCCCAGAACATTTGGGCAGCAGCTCTACGGGGCACTTCTTGGGGAGTATCCCCTTCGGTGGCCCTTGGGACCAAGGTATTCTTGGTCCGAGTTTTCAGGCGGTGCTCATTGGCCATGGCCCGGCCCTGTTGGGCAGCAGTTTTACGGGCTTCAGCGACCATGTATGCTCGGTGCTCAACGTATGATTTGAGATGACCTTTGGCCCCTGGGACCAAGGTATTCTTGGCCTGGTGAGGAGGCCTATTGGCCCGGAGCTTTTGGGCAGGAGCTCTACGGGGCACTTCTTCGGGAGTGTCCCCTTCGGTGACCACCTCCAAGGGAGTGTCCTCTTCGGTGACCACCTCCAGGGGAGTGTCCTCTTCGGTGACCACCTCCAAGGGAGTGTCCTCTTCGGTGACCACTTCCAAGGGAGTGTCCTCTTCGGTGACCTCCTCCAAGGGAGTGTCCTCTTCGGTGACCACCTCCAAGGGAGTGTCCTCTTCGGTGACCACCTCCTGGAGATTGTCCTCTTCGGTGACCATCTCCAGGGGAGTGTCCTCTTCGGTGACCACCTCCAGGGGAGTGTCACTGTCGGTGACCACCTCCTGGGGAGTGTCACTGTCGGTGATCACCTCCATGGGGGTGTCACTGTCGGTGACCACCTCCTGGAGAGTGTCACTGTTGGTGACCACCTCCAAGGGAGTGTCCTCTTCGGTGACCACCTCCTGGGGAGTGTCACTGTCAGTGACCACCTCCTGGGGAGTGTCACTGTCAGTGACCACCTCCTGGGGAGTGTCCTCTTCGGTGACCACCTCCTGGGGAGTGTCACTGTCGGTGACCACCTCCAAGGGAGTGTCCTCTTCAGTGACTACCTCCAAGGGAGTGTCCTCTTCGGTGACCACCTCCAGGGGAGTGTCCTCTTCGGTGACCACCTCCAAGGGAGTGTCCTCTTCAGTGACCACCTCCAAGGGGTGTCCTCTTCGGTGACGAACTCAAGGGGAGTGTCCTCTTTGAAGTGACCACTTCAAGGGTGTCCTCTTCGGTGACCACCTCCAAGGGAGTGTCCTCTTCGGTGACCAACTCCAGGGGAGTGTCATTGTCGGTAACCACCTCCAAGGGAGTGTCCTCTTCGGCGACCACCTCCAGGGGAGTGTCCTCTTCGGTGACCACCTCCAGGGGAGTGTCCTCTTCGGTGACCACCTCCTGGGGAGTGTCCTCTTCGTTGACCACCTCCTGGGGAGTGTTACTCTCGGTGACAACCTCCTGGGGAGTGTCACTGTCGGTGATCACCTCCATGGGGGTGCCACAGTCAGTGATCACCTCTTGGGAAGTGTCACTGTCGGTGACCACCTCCTGGGGAGCGTCACTGTCGGTGACGACCTCTTGGGAAGTGTCACTGTCGCTGACCACCTCCATGGGGGTGTCAATGTCGGTGACCACCTTTTTGGGAGTGTCATTGTCGGTAACCACTTCCTGGGAAGCGTCACTGTCGGTGACCACTTGGGGACTGTCACTTGTTGTGGTGAAGGAGGCAAGGCCTTTGTTGATGAGCTGCTATGATTTAATAGCATTATCTAGCATCACGCAAATAGTTTCTGTGTTGAAGCATTTTTTTTAAAGTCTAATTTGAATTTCTTCAACACCACTGGAGGATACACCACATATTCATATCTGGCGTACCCCTGCTCAGTTTGTCTTCCGCACTTGGCGGAATAATAGAACATTATCCCCTTGTCTGGTAAATTTCTCAGGATTTTTGTACTATAAAATCACATAGGTACGAGCATCATTACACGGTCGTGTTGTGGTAATGGAGGTCTTTAGATCGGCTTGTTCCATCTAACACAAAAGTTTTTGGTCTGTGTTGGAAATTTCAATGGAGACGCTGCAGCCCACAACCCTTACACGACTTAAATTTGTGTAAGCCTTGGCTAACTCGTCGACCACGCTACGGAGTTTGCTAGCAGCAGCCAGGAAAAAACCTTTGTCGTATTCTCCCATTTTGACCAATTCCTGGAGAGTGCGACTCTTGTTGACCACCTCCTGGAGAGTGTGACTCTCGTTGACCACCTCCTGGGCAGTGTCACTGCCAGTGACCATCTCCTTGGGGGTTCACTTGTCGGTGACACCTCCTGGAGAGTGTGACTCTCGTTGACCACCTCCTGGGCAGTGTCCCCTTCGGAGGTCACCTGGGGACTCTCACTTGTTGTGGTGCAGCGGGCCAGACGGGCCAGTGAGTCGGTAATAAAGTAATGTATTACACAAATAGTTTCTCTATCGAAACTTTCCTTTTTGAAACAAATTTTGAATTTCTGCAACGCCAATGGTGGAATCACCACATATTCAAATTTGACGTACCCGTTCTTAGTTTGTTTTCCGGTCAAGGCGGAATAATAAAACATTATCCCCTTGTCTGGAATCTTCTCCAGTTTTTTTACTTCTTCCCGTAGGTACGAGCATCCTTGTACTACGGTCATGTTGTGGTAACGGAGGTCTTCCAGATCTGCAATTTTATCCAACACAAAGTTTACGTTTGTGTTGGCGGGAATTTCAAGGGAGACGCTCTTGGCCCTTGCCACCACTTAAGTGTTTGTAAGTATTGGCCTAACCTCCCAGGGGTCCACATGCCTCGGGTTGAGCTGAGTGGCTTCTTGTAAAAATCTTTTGTACTGATCACACATTTTGAAAAGAAAATATTTTATATATATATATATATATATATATATATATATAATAAAGGCACCCCAGGAGCCCAAGGCTCCTCAGGCACTTGTGAAAGAATGTAGTAAGAGGTTACCCGCTACTACAGAGCTGAGTGATGATGTAAACTACAGTAATGACGTGTGGTGATGCTATGAACTGTGTAGAGATGATGTGTAGTGATACTATGGGCTGTGTAGTGATGATGTGTGAGTGATACTATAGACATGCAGTTATGATATGAACCTATAGTGATGATGTATGGTGATACTATGAACTGTGTGGTGATACTATGAACTGTGTAGTTGTGATATGAACTATAAGTGATGAATAGTGATACTATGAACTTTATTGTAGTGATGATGTGTGAGTGATACTATGATTGTGTGGTTATGATGTAGACCATGGTGTATGGTGATGCTATGAACTGTGTGAGTGATGATGTGTGGTGATACTAAGAATTGCTGTGTAGTTTTGACGTGAACTATAGTGATGATGTATCGTGATGCTATGAACTGTGTAGTGATGCTGTGTGGTGATACTATGAAGACTGTGTAATTATGATGCAGACTATAGTGATGTGTGATGCTCTGAACTGTGTAGTGATAGTGTGTAGTTATACTATGAACTGTGTAGTTATGATATGAACTGTGTAGTTATGACGTGAATTATAGTGATGATGTATAGTGATGCTATGAACTGTGTAGTGATGATGTGTAGTGATACTATGAAATATGTAGTTATGATGTGAACTATAGTGATGATGTATAGTGATACTATGAACTGTGTAGTGATACTATGAACTGTGTAGTTATGCTACGAACTATAGTGATGATGTATAGTGATACTATGAACTGTGTAGTGATGATGTGTAGTGATACTATGAACTGTGTAGTTATGACGTAAATTATAGTGATGATGTATAGTGATGCTATGAACTGTGTAGTGATGATGTGTAGTGATACTATGAACTGTGTAGTTATGATATGAACTATAGTGATGATGTATAGTGATGCTATGAACTGTGTAGTGATGATGTGTAGTGATACTATGAGCTGAGTAGTTATGATGTGAACTATAGTGATGATTCATAGTGATGCTATGAACTGTGTAGTGATGATATGTAGTGATACTATGAAATGTGTAGTTATGATATGAACTATAGTGATGATGTGTAGTGATGCTATGAACTGTGTAGTGATGATGTGTAGTGATACTAAGAATTGTGTAGTTTTGACGTGAACTATAGTGATGATGTATCGTGATGCTATGAACTGTGTAGTGATGCTGTGTAGTGATACTATGAACTTTGTAGTTATGATATGAACAATAGTGATGATGTATAGCGATGCTCTGAACTGTGTAGTGATGATGTGTAGTTATACTATGAACTGTGTAGTTATGATATGAACTAAAGTGATGTTGTATAGTGATGCTATGAACTGTGTAGTGATGATGCATAGTGATACTATGAACTATGTAGTTATGATGTGAACTATAGTGATGATGTATAGTGATGCTATGAACTGTGCAGTGATGATGTGTAGTGATACTATGAAGTATGTAGTTATGATGTGAACTATAGTGATGATGTATCGTGATGCTATGAACTGTGTAGTGATGCTGTGTAGTGATACTATGAACTTTGTAGTTATGATATGAACAATAGTGATGATGTATAGCGATGCTCTGAACTGTGTAGTGATGATGTGTAGTTATACTATGAACTGTGTAGTTATGATATGAACTATAGTGATGTTGTATAGTGATGCTATGAACTGTGTAGTGATGATGCATAGTGATACTATGAACTATGTAGTTATGATGTGAACTATAGTGATGATGTATAGTGATGCTATGTTCTGTGCAGTGATGATGTGTAGTGATACTATGAAGTATGTTGTTATGATGTGAACTATAGTGATGATGTATAGTGATGCTATGAACTGTGTAGTGATGATGTGTAGTGATACTCTGAACTGCATAGTTATGATGTGAACTATAGTGGTGATGTATAGTGATGCTGTGAACTGTGTAGTGATGATGTGTAGTGATACTATGAGCTGTGTAGTGATGATGTGTAGTGATGCTATGAACTGTGTAGTGATGATGTGTAGTGATACTATGAACTGTGCAGTTATGATATGAACTATAGTGATGATGTATAGTGATACTATGAACTGTGTAGTGATACTATGAACTGTGTAGGTATGATATGAGCTATAGTGATGATGAATAGTGATACTATGAACTGTGTAGTGATGATGTGTAGTAATACTATGAACTGTGTAGTTATGATATGAACTATAGTGATGATGTATAGTGATGCTATGAACTGTGTAGTGATGATGTGTAGTGATACTAAGAATTGTGTAGTTTTGACGTGAACTATAGTGATGATGTATCGTGATGCTATGAACTGTGTAGTGATGCTGTGTAGTGATAATATGAACTGTGTAGTTATGATATGAACTATAGTGATGATGTATAGTGATACTATGAACTGTGTAGTGATACTATGAACTGTGTAGTTATAAGGTGAATTATAGTGATGATGTATAGTGATGCTATGAACTGTGTAGTGATGATGTGTAGTGATACTATGAACTGTGTAGTTATGATATGAACTATAGTGATGATGTATAGTGATGCTATGAACTGTGTAGTGATGATGTGTAGTGATACTAAGAACTATGTAGTTTTGACGTGAACTATAGTGATGATGTATCGTGATGCTATGAACTGTGTAGTGATGCTGTGTAGTGATAATATGAACTGTGTAGTTATGATATGAACTATAGTGATGATGTATAGCGATGCTCTGAACTGTGTAGTGATGATGTGTAGTGATACTAAGAACTGTGTAGTTTTGACGTGAACTATAGTGATGATGTATCGTGATGCTATGAACTGTGTAGTGATGCTGTGTAGTGATACTATGAACTGTGTAGTTATGACGTGAATTATAGTGATGATGTATAGTGATGCTATGAACTGTGTAGTGATGATGTGTAGTGATACTATGAACTGTGTAGTTATGATATGAACTATAGTGATGATGTATAGTGATGCTATGAACTGTGTAGTGATGCTGTGTAGTGATACTATGAACTGTGTAGTTATGATATGAACTATAGTGATGATGTATAGCGATGCTATGAACTGTGTAGTGATGATGTGTAGTTATACTATGAACTGTGTAGTTATGATATGAACTATAGTGATGATATATAGTGATGCTATGAACTGTGTAGTGATGATGCATAGTGATACTATGAACTATGTAGTTATGATGTGAACTATAGTGATGATATATAGTGATGCTATGAACTGTGCAGGGATGATGTGTAGTGTTACTATGAAGTATGTAGTTATGATGTGAACTATAGT
>NW_024739523.1:0-14375 GCF_018991925.1 Homarus americanus
AACATTGACGACCCAAGAGGTGGTCCGGGTGGTCTGGTGAGCTGGAGGTGGGGGAGATGAGAGGTAAGGGTTGGGGGTGATGAAGGGGAGAGGGTTAGCGTGGTGTGAGTGTTGGGGAGAGGAATCATGAGTGTGGTGAATGTAAGAGTGACGGGCTGAGAGTTGGGTAAGGTGGTGAGCGTTAGGTAGGAGGGGGGAGGTTGAGGAGGATGTAGAGAGGGGCCAGACTCCCTGGTGAGCTGCCTTGAACGCCCCGCCAACGCCCCGAATAATTACCTGTTGTTCTAATTACTGGGTTACCTGGTGGAGACTGGGACTAGGCTTGGGGCGGGGCAGGTGTGGTGAGGCACTGATCTCTAGGAAACAAAAGCGCACTTTACTAACGCCCTCGATAAGTTTCCCTTCCTCTCGGTACAACATACACAAAACAAAGTGATCATTTTTTTCCTGGTTGAAGGCAAAACAGTGGATTATATAGCAAATCCAGGCATTTTATTTCCACTAAGATCATGGAAGTAATCTTACAATTAACGTGAAAGGTTATTTTAAAACATATATTGACGCCCTTTTGTATGAGTGGGCCTCCCGTGGATAGGTGTATAAATAGAAGCTGGGCTCGAATATACTGTAGGTGATTTGTAAATAAGAAACTCAAACTATCAAATCAGGAGTGAACACATGTCAATGGTTTTAAATGTATAAAATTTTGATTCAGGAAGGAATTAAGAAAACACTTGCTCGGATAATAGAGTTGTATATGAGTGCAACAAGTTACCAAACACCATCATCAACTAGAAGTGGTTGGGATAGTTTCAAATATAGGTTGGAAAGATATATGAGTGATAAGGGTTGGGCGTAAACAGGAGCTGTCTGACTTAGGCCCACTGCAGTTTTCTTTATTCTTATATTCGTAAGTATCAAGTACCTTTGGAGCAATAGCTATGCTTTTTTCTGACAGATTTTAGTGTGTCTTTTCTAAGAGAATCTCCAATACACTTTAAATGGAAGTAATAAAGCCGCTCGATCATGGTAAGACGACATCACGCCAGAGGACGAAGTCTATACTCTCTTTGCTACTGTATACTGATACTTTAAGAGTTATGCCGGTCACTGTTTACAAGTTAAAGCATACACGCTTTTTATACACATCAAATTAGTAAAGGCATCTGTAATACTACTGGCAATATGTCTTCCTCTTAATGCGATTATGTCGAGACATTCCGGTTTGGTTGTATAAGGCCACAACAGTTCACAGCACATTTACATGTAAATAGATATTTTACTTGTTCTCTTTTGGCTGAATTACACTAAATCTTTAGTAAAAGGTAAAACTTCTGCACCGTTACAGAGTATTTGATAAATCATTCGCGTTTCAAGTTCTTCCCGGCTCCCAGCGTTTAAACAAGCCGAACCAGTGAAGTGCAGGAAAATCTCTCCAATATGTCTGGTTCAAAGAGGCTTTAAGAGCCAGTTGTCGACGTACGCTATCTTGAGTGTGACCCCAGAGTGACATTAAGGGTTTCAATGTGTCGCGAAGTTAACTGAAAGCCAGACCAGACGGTCCAGAAGAGTGGGTGGTGGTGGGTAGCCAAGGATTGGTGTGAAGGAGGGCTGGAGAGGTTAGAGATTGATTTGATTTTGCCGCTTGCAGCGGCTACTTTATTGTGCACCCCACACTCATCCTGTGAGCGGTAGCGCAAAAGGATTACAGAGTAGGGTTTACAAAGGGTCATAATAATTAACCCCCGTTGTCAGGATATTATGGCACTGAAAGTTACACAGTATTTCATTTACATTATTTGTTTAGTTCTATACATAAAGGGTAACTTATTCACAAATGCGTGAGAACAGGCGTGTGAGGCAGTATGTCTGGCCTCACACTTTGTTATTCACATTTACGTGAGAGGTATTCAAGCACATTGCGTATTTGGTTCTGTACATGAGAATTGATATAGTTACTAAGTGCAAAAAAGTGGATACAATCTTAATATGTCAGCTATCTTGCCATTAGAGATGAAGTGTTGTGCCATTTCACACACAGTGTGCTTGGACCTGTCCCTAAAAGGTTCTATCTTCACACAGTCGAGGATGTAGTGTTCAAGTGTGTGGCCATATGTATGGCCATACACTTTACATTTAGTTTTGTTTACATCTGCTTGAGGAACATACTGCCAAAGGTACTTATATCCTAACCTTAATCTAGCGGTTACAACATCTTGTAATCTAGTGATCTTGTTACTTGCTCCATATACATGTTTCACTTGATACATCTCATCATGTTAACCTATGGATCGACTAGTGCCTGTTTGCACTTGTCTACTTGCGTCAAACTCATCAATAAGTTCTTTCCTAATTACAGTTTTAAGGGTTCTTTTTGACAGACCCAAATTGTATTCAACGGTGTCTTTGTTAGACGCGAGTTTGGCGAGGGCATCAACTCTGTCATGTTTTATGAGGCCTATGTGAGAGGGGATCCACAACAGTTTGACCCTGACACCCCGGTCAACAAGGCACGCATATTTGTGTCTGGCTTCAGAGACAAGATCGTGACAACCCGAGTGGAGGGTACCAAGGGCAAGTAGTGAGGATAGAGAGTCAGTGATGATGAGACTGTCAGTAACAGTGGTTTCGGTTTCAATGAATTTAATAGCTGTGAGTATGGCAACTAATTCAGTTTGTAGAGTGGATGCCCAGTTGTTAATTCTAACTCCTTTCTCAATTATATTACCGTCAGGTTGAGTCACAACAATAGCACTTCCAGCCCTCCCACAGGCGGTGTTTAGAGATCCATCAGTGTAGATGGTCTGTGTGATATTATCATCAGTCTGTAGAGTGTGTATGTGTTCAAGAGCTCTCAATTTTGCAGTGTGTTGGAGATAAATGCTTTGTATAATAAATTTTTTAGGCGGATACGTCGGTATTGTGATATCGAAGGGAACTGTCCGCCAGGGTGGCAGGAAGCGCTGTTGTGTCTCAACTTTGTACAGGTGGTGTAGTCCAAACATCTTCATATGTGTAGCTGTAGTTTGGATCCATTTAGACTCCGTAGTCCCATGGTTCATACATTCTAGCAATTTTAAGGAAACAATGTTATCAGGATCACCACGCAGAAGCCTCAGGGCTATCATGAAGTTGACTTCAATTATTCTATCTTTAACACTGGGTATACCTAGTTCTTTCCTCATATTAAGTACTTTAGTGCTCATGGGACATCCTAGGATAATTCTGAGGGCTTTATTTTGCATTTTCTCGAGCTTGTCAACGCCTTTCCCGTCACGAATGACCAGGGCTGGTGTGTGGTAATCTATCAGAGATCTTATATAGCCTAGGTACATTGTTTTAACAATTCTAATATTAGCACCATAGTGCAGGCTGTACCCCGCTACACTTCTAAGAGGTCTCAGTCTGTCAGTACATTGGCGGGTTAGCTGTTGTATGGCAGGTAGGGTACAAGGGACGGAAACACCAAGATATTTAAAAGAAGAAACATAGTCAATAGTGTTGTTACCTATCTTGAACTTGGCGGGGCCGCGTTTGCGGTTACCAGCTTGTTTGTTGAACACCTTAGTTTTGTCAGTGGAGATAATAAGACCGAGGTGTTCACAGGCTGCGTATACATGGTTCAGAGTGGTTTGCATTTCACGATGAGTTTTAGTATGTATAAGAATATCATCAGCATAGCTGATTGAGATATTGCTGGGGTTGTCTGGTATTAAATTTAATAATGCATTCATAAGAACATTGAACAAAGTGGGGCTAAGTACTCCACCTTGAGGGGTACCAAGTTGCATATCTTTGACTTCACTTTTGTAACCCTGAAACAGTGCAGCAGCCCTTCTGTTGGTTAGGTAACCACTTATCCAGTGTAACAGCCTACCTCCTATATCTATTTTGGCTAGTTCGTACAATATCAGTTGCCTATTGGCAATATCAAATGCAGCTTTTAGGTCAAGAAATGTGGTGTATCTGTGCCTTTCATCACCATGCACAGTTAGGAATGTGGTGATGCAATTATGTACACCTTTACCATGGGTGAAGCCATTTATGTTAGGAGGCATGTGTTATCTGATTCTATATAAGAGTCTGCCAAGAACCATCCTCTCAACGGTTTTACACAGGCAGCTGGTTAGTGATATGGGACGAAAGGCATCAGGCTGTCCTGGTTTCGGTATTGGTACAACAAGACTGCTGGTCCATGATGTGGGTAGTTGGCCCTCGGCATGACTCATATTGTACAATACCAATAATGGATTGCCTGTTGTAGGTGACTCCGTCCTCTTCAGGGGAAGTAGACCTACCCCTGGCGAGGGCGGCGTCAAGCTCCCACTCAGTATATGGAACATCACACTCATCGTGCTGTTTGCCCAGCATAAAGCTAATAAGATTACTTCTCTCTACAGACTTCGCATCAAGGAGTCCCCGAGTCCCAGCTGGTAACATGTCATAGCTCGACACATGAGCCCACTTTGTTATTAGCGCATTCGACTTTTGCAGAGGGTTTGGATGGGAGACGTGTCTTCTGTTTTTACCTCTGATTATGTTTATGTCTTTCCAGGCTTTGCTGAGGGATGTGTGTTGGTTCAGGCTGTTGACATATGTCTCCCATGCATTTTGTCTGAGTTCGTTTACACGTTCCCTGACAGCAGCAAGGGAAGCTTGATACAATTGTAACATTTGAGGTGTTCTAATTTGTCTGTAACCCTTACCCACCCTCCTGACCCTAGCCCTGAGTTTTTTCAACTCAGGGTCATTATAGCACTGCTGTTGCCTGTTCCCATTATGCTGACCACGTTTTCTCCTTTTATTGGTGGAGGCATTGTTGGTGAAGTATGCATAAGTCCTATCTATCAGATCGTCATGGAAACTTTGGTAGTTGTCAGGCTTGTAGTCCTTGTACCAGTCATGGATGAAGTCTATGAACTGGCTTTCATGTTCTTGCTTGACTGTGATTCTACGTCTGTTGAGTTTACCACCAGTGGGGGTGCCATTGGCCACATGTATACTAGCTTGGATTGGGCTGTGGTCAGACATAAGATCAGTGACAACATCAGGGCTATGAGTTGTGTATGATAGATTAAAGCCAATACATTTGTCTAGACCCCCGCCATAGATGTGTGTTGGTTCATTATTACCTATAATTTGAACATCTTCATATGCGCTGAGAAGTGAGATAAGTCTCCTACCATTGGTGTTAGTGTTAGGGTAGGTTATTTTTTTTTTTTTTTTACGGGTTCTGGGGGGCGAAAAGATGATGATGATGATGATGATGATGATGATGATGATGATGATCCATAAATACAAAATTTAAAAAAAAATCAAGAGTGAGAAACGATATATGTATGTTGTGTTGTCAATGGTAAGAGAAACAATTGAGACCCTGCAATTGTGTGTAAATGAGACAGAAAGACAGATCAGCAACCTGGGACTTGGTCACAATTTTCGTGATGCCATATAGCAGCAGGGTCTACCATTAGACAACACATTATGCTTCCAATATCTTCCCAGGCGGTAGTACCTCTCGTTTGATAGCTGCCTACTACCTACGTAGGTAGTAAGTTAGGTTAGGTTAGGTTATCAGACTCATAAACTCATAAAACGTAAAGGATTTAACATTTTTATACAAGTTAACGAGAAAAAACAGCATTTGATCTTATAATGAAAACAACAACATTATAGTATTAAGCTTTAAATATAATGTAGATAAACGTACCTCCCCTCCCCTCACCCCTCACCCCTCACCCCGCACCCCTCACCCCTCCCCCTCCTCACCCTTCACCCCTCAACCTCAACCCTCATGATATCAACTTTACTTCTCAACTTCAGTTTCCAGACGATATTTTTTCCCCTACAAGTTCATTGGGTTGGGTAAGGTAAGTTTAGGTTAGGTTAGGTTAGGTTAGGTTAGGTTAGGTTAAAATGTTGTTTTAAATCTCAGTGTTCCTCTCTGGCCTGAACCTGTCCATGATCTTTGCACCTGTTGATTAATACCTGTAATATACACAGGTAAATCAGGTATAAATAAGAAATTGTAAAGGACTGTAGATATATTGTATATATATATATATATATATATATATATATATATATATATATATATATATATATATATATATATATATATATATATATATATATATATATTATATTTCATGTAAATCCACAATGAAAACGTGGATAAGATAAATCTTATCTAATCTGTCTAGTCACGTCACCACCCTTCTCTTAAGCTCCTCTACGGTTGTGTTGGTGTGGTGATTAGTGGATGTCATCATTATGACCTGACCTCATGTTTTTAGGTCACCCTGTATATTTAAGCCTCTCTCTGTCCATGTAATCTAGTTGCCTCTGAAGATGTCTTGAATAAAGACGAAAGCTAAGGTAATTCTGCTGTTTCCATTTTCCCGTGTGATTTTATCAATATATATATATATATATATATATATATATATCATTACATATATATATATATATATATATATATATATATATATATATATATATATATATATATATATATATATATATATATAGCATCATTCTGTATAAGTCCCTGTAAATTTCCTCACATGGACGTTATACATGTTGAGGTTATGCCTGGAGGCCTGAGTCTTGTACTCCACCATCATAAAGCCGATGTATACACTGACCAACGAGCAAATATTCCTTTTATTTCATCATCACTACCTTGCATCAATAGCCCCCAACCTTCTTATTACACCTAAAACCTCCAATAAATCACAAGAGAAACCTCACAAACATCCTGGGAGAAGAAGAAAAATATCAACAGTGTAGGAAGCCTGAACGAGTTAAAGGTAAACAAACTTCTCGTTCAGATCGACCAGAAACAACGCCTCCGAGTATGTGATCTAAGAACAATGGCGGACACAAGGCAGCCTCTACTTTAACTTCCTCGAGGCAGATCAGGCAGAGTTTGGGGAACATATATTAGGGTCTGGGTAAAGAGAACACTAGGAATTGGAAGAGCAAAACGGCACCAGCAAGATATTGACCGATAAAAGAAGCGATAATTCATGACAAGAAGATGAGAGAAAAGAAGATGGAGGAGCGAGTAGTGGAGGAGAGATGAATGCAATTGAGGTGACCCAATAACAGAGACGAGAACAGAGAGAGAGAGAGAGAGAGAGAGAGAGAGAGGAAAGAACGTGAGAACAATAATAATCCAAAGAAAATAAGGAAGATAAACTAAAATATACATAATAGGTTAAAGGTATACATATACATACAGGGAGTCTCAGAAAAATGTATACACACTTGTTGGTTACGTCACACATCAATACAAAAATTATAAGGCAGTGTGTATATTTTTCTGAGACTCCCTGTATGTATATGTATAGTGGAGGAGACGGGAAGGGAGGAGGAGTAGGTGGGAGGAGGGAGGAAGAGGAGGGTGAAAGAAGGGAAGGAAAGGGGAGGAGGAGAAAGAAGAGGATGAGGAGGCGGAGAGAATGAAGAGGAGGAGGAGGAGGAGGAGGAGGAAGAATAGGAAGAGGAGTAGGAGAAGGAGGAGGAGGAAGAGGAGGAGGAGGAGGAAGAGGAGGAGGAAGAGGAGGAGGAAGAGGAGGAGGAAGAGGAGGAGGAAGAGGAATACAAGGAGGTTTCCAGTATAACTTCTGCTATCATGAGTCATCAGTAACCACACACACACACACACACACACACACACACACACACACATACCACACAGGGTACAATTAAATTATTTCCAGGACGCTACAACACGCATCCACAACACCTAGAGTACAATATCAGGCACTCACAACACCTAGTGTACAATATCACGAACTCAAAGCACACAGAGTACAATTAAAACATCCACAAGATGCTACAACCGACATCCAAAACACTCAGAGTACAACATCAAGCATCCATAACACCCAGAGTACAACATCAAGCATCCATAACACCCAGAGTACAACATCAAGCATCCATAACACCCAGAGTACAACATCAAGCATCCATAACACCCAGAGTACAAACCAACATTTCCAGGTACTCGGAATTGGCAGTCAGAGTACAGTAGAGTACATTCACCTAACCTCCACTAGCTTACTGCGTATTTGATCGGGGTAATTGAGTCATACATTATTCACCTGTCCGTAACAAAAGGCAGGGGAGGTGCTGGGAGGTGCTGTGAGGTGCTGGGAGGTGTTGTGAGGGATTGTGAGATGCTGGGACGTGCTGTGAGGTGCTGGGTAGTGTTGTGATGTGCTGTGAGGTGCTCAGGGGCGCTGTGAGGTGCTGTGAGGTGCTGGGAGGTGATGCGAGGTGCTGAGGAGCGATGTGAGGTGCTGGGTAGTGCTGTGGTGTGCTGTGAGGTGCTGAGGGGCGCAGTGAGGTGCTATGAGGTGCTGTGAGGGGTTGCCACCGATACAGACACCCGCCTCTTCACGCCCCTCCACGCCCTTCCACGCCCCTCCACCCAATTCACTTCCCTGGTGTTTACTTATCGACTGTTTGGATTGGTTAATGAGCTGACCAATAGAATGATATCTCTGTTTGGGTGTATGACGTGTTTTCTTTGGTAAATGAATTAACCAATAGGAGACCGATATAGGTGGTTGGGTATTTACTTTGTGTTTTTATTGGTTAAAAAGTGACCAATAGGAATTCGATCCCTGGGCTTGGATATTTATCACGTGTTTTCTTGGTTAAATAAACCGATCAATAGGAACACGACTCCTAAGGTTGGTAAATAAATTGACCAATGGGAGACGGAGGCTGTGTTTATCTCTATTCAACATGTGTTATTGTCTTGATTGATTTGACCAATAGGAGACAGAGAATCGTAATTGTATATTCATGACGTGGAGTGTTTGAGAAGTGAATTACCAATGAGAAACCGGTGCTTCCCTATACATATTTATTGTGTGTTTTGATTAGTGGATCAACTGACCAGCAGAGATGTTGCGTCAGTGTTTGAAATTATTTACGAAGTGATTTGATTGGTGAATGAACTGACCAATAGTGGGGACTCTCTCTCTCTCTCTCTCTCTCTCTCTCTCTCAACAAGTAGCTTGGCTGAGAATTAAACCAAAGCTGCATCAGTGAGAGTAGCTTAAAATAGTCCTCTTAGGGTGTTAGTTAGTCAGCCAGCCAGCCAGTCAGTTAGTCAGTTAGTCAGTCAGTCAGTGAGTCAACTCACACTAATCCACATATCTGTTGCCTCCTGTACCAAAACTTAATCCCATTTACCTGTGGAACATAGATAAACAACTTTTATTACTGATGAGACCTGTAGCGGCGACCCTGTACCGTCCCGAGCTGAATAACTCCCAGATTACCAGACGCTCAGTCGTTTGGGTGAGGAAGATTTAACTTTTGAGGTGTGGGGGTTGAGGGTGGGGAGGGGTGGGGAGGGGTGGGGAGGGGCGGGGAGTGGTGGGGAGGGGAGTGGTGGGGAGGGGAGGGGCGGGGAGTGGTGGGGAGGTGGAAGAGGAGGAGAAGGGTGGGTGAGAGGGAGAAGAGAGAGGAGGAAAGTGGAATTGTAAAGGAGAGGTGGGAGAGGAAGGTGGATGGAGAGAAGAGAAGAAGAGAGGAGAGGAAGAGGGAAGAAGACTAAGAAGAAGAAGGTGAGAGAGTAAGAAAAAGAGAGGGAGGAAAGAGAGGGGGGAAAGAGAGGGGGATAATAACGTGAAGGATGGGTGGGGGGAGAGGGAGTGGGGGGGGAGGGGGCAAGGTAATGAAAATCTATTCCAAAAAATAATCCTAATTTGTTGACAAAAATAAAATAAAAAATACGGAGATTTAATTGAAATAAAAATCATATTAACAAAAAAAACTAAAATAAACAAATAAAATAAACCTGACGTCTCTGGTTATTAACATTGTGAAATAAAAAAAATAACTTATTATCAACAAGAGAAATTATATTAAAACTTTACTGAATGAAATTATCTATATAAATAAATAAAAAAAATAAATAAATAATAACTTCTCTAGAGATAAATTGTTAATAAATAATAACTAAATCATAGAAAAAAATACAATACTAAATGGAACAAATTATAAATATCTAATAAAAAATCTTATACATATTTACTATTTATGTATATGTATATAAATCCTAAATGGATATAATAATGTATATACCTATATTATTTTCCACATATTGTCCCAGTCTTGGATATCTTGGTAAAAAGTCTCTCAGTTGTGTGAAAAGATAGCACTAATGTTATCTGTTATCGTAGGTGTTGATATGGGATGAGAGAGAGAGAGAGAGAGAGAGAGAGAGAGAGAGAGAGGACACTACACTCACACTACACTGTCACACTACACCGTCACACCACCGCCATACCACACTGCCACACTACACTGCCACACCACACTGTCACACTACACTGCCACACTACACTGCCACACTACACTGTCACACGACACTGCCACACTACACTGCCACACTACACTGTCACACTACACTGTCACACTACACTGCCACACTACACTGCCACACTACACTGCCACACCACACTGTCACACTACACTGCCACACTACACTGCCACACCACACTGTCACACTACACTGCCACACTACACTGCCACACTACACTGTCACACTACACTGCCACACTACACTGTCACACTAATATACACTACCCTACTAAATTATGCCTATCATAACAATAACATACATACATACATACATACATACATACATACATACATAACACAAACCACTGTTATATGACCTTTACAATTTACATCACCACTTCCCTTGTTAATTATATTACTAAATGATGCCTTAATCACCTTAATTAATCACCTTAATTACATATTTATAATGAGCCATTAATCCTAAGATGGTTCTGACTTGTTTAATGTTGGTTGTTTGCACCAGATGGTCTCAGATGGTTGTTGACTCACACTCAACATTCTTGCTGTTGTAAAGTATTAATTGTTTCCCTTATAATTTCTAAGTTATTTTTTATTTTATTCCTTTTGTGTGTTATGTACAGGGGACATATTCTTAGTATGCGAAATATATTCTTAGAGTACGAAATATATCCCCAGTAATACGAAATGTATCCCCAGTACTACGAAATATATGCCCAGTAATACGAAATATACCCCCAGTACTACGAAATGTATCCCCAGTACTACGAAATGTATCCCCAGTACCACGAAATATATGCCCAGTACTACGAAATATATCCCCAGTACTACGAAATGTATCCCCAGTACCACGAAATATATGCCCAGTAATACGAAATATATCCCCAGTGTTACGAAATATATCCCCAGTAATACGAAATATATCCCCAGTACTACGAAATATATCCCCAGTAATACGAAATATATCCCCAGTAATACGAAATATATCCCCAGTACTACGAAATATATCCCCAGTACTACGAAATATATCCCCAGTACCACGAAATATATGCCCAGTAATACGAAATATATCCCCAGTACTACGAAATGTATCCCCAGTACCACGAAATATATGCCCAGTAATACGAAATATATCCCCAGTACTACGAAATATATCCCCAGTAATACGAAATATATCCCCAGTAATACGAAATATATCCCCAGTACTACGAAATATATCCCCAGTACTACGAAATATATCCCCAGTACTACGAAATATATCCCCAGTACTACGAAATATATCCCCAGTAATACGAAATATATCCCCAGTACTACGAAATATATCCCCAGTACTACGAAATATATCCTCAGTAATACGAAATATCCCTCAGTACTACGAAACATATCCCCAGCAATACGAAATATATCCCCAGTACTACGAAATCCTCAGTAATACGAAATATATCCCCAGTACTCACGAAATATATCCCCAGTACTACGAAATATATCCCCAATGACTACGAAATATATCCCCAGAAGTACGAAATATATCCCAGTACTACGAAATATCCCAGTACTCACGAAATATATCCCAGTACTACGAAATATATCCCCAGTACTACGAAATATAATCTCAGTACTGGCTTAGAAATATATCCCCAGTAATATGAACTATATCCCCAGTAATATGAACTATATCCCCAGTACATGAAATATATCCCCAGTAATACGAAATATATCCCCAGTAATACGAAATATATCCCCAGTTCTACGAAATATATCCCCAGTACTACGAAATATTTCCCCAGTACTACGAAATATATCCCCAGTACTACGAAATATATCCCCAGTAATACGAAATATATCCCCAGTTCTACGAAATATATCCCCAGTACTACGAAATATATCCCCATTAATACGAAATATATCCCCAGTACTACGAACAGGCGCTCCAGTACTGGTGAAATATATCCCCAGTACTACGAAATATCCCAGTAATACGAAATATATCCCCAGTACTACGAAATATCCCCAGTACTACGAAATATATGCCCAGTACTACGAAATATATCCCCAGTACTACGAAATATATCCCCAGTACTACGAAATATATCCCCAGTACAACGAAATATATCCCCAGTAATACGAAATATCCCAGTAATACGAAATATATCCCCAATACTACGGAATATATCCCCAGTACTACGAAATATCCCAGTAATACGAAATATATCCCCAGTACTACGAAATATCCCAGTAATACGAAATATATCCCCAGTACTACGAAATATATCCCTATAGCATGAAAGCCTTATAATGATACTTAACCACAAGAAAAATAACTAATGAGGATGATACTATTATACTCTTTTACCCCTGAGGTATAATTATACTCTCTGAGGTTAAGCAAATTAGGAAATTATATCTGATTATATACTTACTAACTGGTGGGACCATAATTGACCCATCTGGAGTTAATATAATTTGGTAGGTGTTATATATGTGTGTGTGTGTGTGTGTGTGTGTGTGTGTGATATATGTGTGTGTGTGTGTGTGTGTGTGTGTGTGTGTGTGTGATATATGTGTGTGTGTGTGTGTGTGACCTTTGGTTCGTTGAGCAGATGGAAAATATTAATTTTTTTATGTATTTTTTTTTATCGCATTATCTAACTATCTGTCTGTCTGTCTGTCTGTCTGTCTCTCATTCTTTAAATCCAGTTACTCTCCTCCTCCCTCCCTATTTCCCCCACCCTTACCCCTCCACCTCATTTCAATTTCAATTTCACTTCTCTCCACTCCTTGCTCTTCACCTCTCACTTACCCTCACCTCCTCACTCCAATTTTACCTCATCTGCATCATACACCCGGTCCATTAGGGTAGTTGGCACAAGCGTTAATATGTAATACGTGAAGCAACGGTTAATAGGCTTAACCCTCCATGGTCGCCACTACACAATAAATGGCTAACTGGCAACTCTTATTCTCCTCCCGGCCAGTAGATTAGTGGATGGATGGAAGGACGGATGGATGGATGGAAGGATGGATGGATGGATGGATGAAAGGATGGATGGATGGAAGGATGGAAGGATGGATGGATGGATGGAAGGATGGATGGATGGAAGGATGGATGGAGGGAGGGTTGGTATGGTGGTTGGTGTGGTGGTTGGTTCGGTGGGTGGATGGATGGATGGATGGATGGATGGAGGGAGGGAGGGTTGGTATGGTGGTTGGTGTGGTAGTTGGTTCGGTGGAGGGATGGATGGATGGATGGATGGAGGGAGGGTTGGTATGGTGGTTGGTGTGGTGGTTGGGTCAGTGGATGAATGGATGGATGGATGGATGGTGGTTGGTATGGTGGTCGGTTGGTTGGTTGGTTCGGTGAATGGATGGATGGATGGCCGACCAGTGAATGTAGACAATATGTGTTTAGTATGGACAGACAGACAGACAGACAGACAGACATAAAAATTCATTAAAATATTCCAGTAAAAAGAAAAATCCCCAGAAATAACCAAATGTAAGAATTAAACGAAAACAAAAATATTAATATAATCTTACGAGAAAAAAATTATATCTTTAAGTGAAAAACAAACACGATCAGATATTTTCACAAACTTGTATAATTACTTTTACCCAATGATATTTTTTGTTCTTAATAAATTGAGTATTAATTTATAAACATACCATTTCATTTAAATTTTATAATTAAAAAAAATAGCATTCGTGAGTTGCATTAGTCATTTTTAAGGAAATTAATGTCGGGCAAATCCGTAGCAATTTGTGGGTAATATCCGTAAAAGAAATAAATATGGTTATTATTACCGTGTGTATGTCTGTTTGTTTGGTTGTTTCCCGGTCTGTGTCTGGTGGTGAAAAATGAGGGAATGGAAATTAATATGAGTTTGGTAATATTACGTTATGATGTCAGGTATGAGATGAGTGTGGTGTAATACATCACTGTTACCACAACTATCATCAATTACGTCACTGTTACCACAACTATTACCACCACAAACACCACAACAACTATTACCACAACTAATAAA